>NW_027192161.1:200573-419243 GCF_041956525.1 Rhizomucor pusillus | reverse complement strand
TGCCTTTGTGGAAACGCAGTATAAGTTAACAGGTTAACACAAAAGCAAGCTGACCTTTGTCAATGTCTTTGCTGCTGTTACGTGCACTTTTTTGCCACGATTTCCTTTATAAACAAGCTCGATAAGCTCTGTTATGTATTCCAACAGTCTTAGCAATATGTCCAGGAATAGCCGTTTTGTAAGTGACTAAGAGGTTTTAAAAACATGCACTTTATTGTCACGATCAAAAGCTACTGACAACACACTGAAGTTGGCTCAGGGGTCTACCAACGCTTGTACTCGTTCATTGTGTAAGTACATACGTAGATAGAGACGAATATGAAATCAGTATGACTGCGTTCTGTTCTTGCAGCTCTGCGGTCTGGAACCCTGAGCTCGGAACCGCACTACATAAAATAGACTTGCAGCAGTACAGACACTCCTTGTTCTTTACGGTTGTTCCAATCTGGGGAAGGTTTCACGCCGTATCTGGACAGGCTGAATTCTAACAACTGCAGGAATTTGACATGGAAATTCTTCTTCCATTGTATTACTTATCGTTCATTCCTGGCTTCGCTTTTTGTAGGAAGCTTTTTTGCCTCACAAAAACGATCTGTGTGGGTTGCAAAGCGGAAAACAAATACATACAGACTGTGCAATTCTAAGTAACCGGATTCATTGGAATGATGACTACTAGGATATGGCAAATTCCTAAAGAGTGGTGGCTACTGCAGGTTCTATTATCATCAGGCAAATGGTACATAACGAGCATGGGAGAAAAGATGCAACGTAGTAATGCTAAGTAGAGGGAGAAATATGGATGGAGATGCTTTTAAGTTTTTGCTTTTGCGAGGATGTGCCATTTGCTTATCAACAACTAATGCTACAGAAAATATGAAGATGCAGTGATGGTGGGGGAGGATGGATGGGAACAATTCACAGAAGACGCAGCTGTTCGGCAATCTCTTGTTTGGAAAAGCCAGCTTCCATCAAATTCTTGACGAGTTCCGCCTTTGCTCTGATTCGCCGAGTGCGTTCCTTTTCAATGAGCAGCTGCTCTCGTTCCACACGTTTCTCGCGCAGGAAATCCAGCATATCTTGAGACCGCTTCATCCTTCCTGCTTCCTTTTCACGCGTTACTTGCAGCAGCGACTTTGCAAGTATCGATTCGTTTAACGCTGAAGGCGAAGAGCTGTCGTCACTGAGTCGCCTTCGTTGCCGCGGTCGCGAATCGTCGGTAATATCTTCTTGCGCGCCGCCGCCGCCGCAGCTGTCATCCTCGTCTTGTTGTTCCCCTCCTTCTGGTTCGTCCTGATCCATGATGCTACTTATTGACATTGCCCACGCTGGTGGCGGACGGAACGCGCCAAAGCTTTCGTTTAATGCATCCCAATACGGAAACCGTTTCAGTAGCTCCTCTGTTCAAAATTAAGCATGTTTAGGTACCGTGGTCTGTGCGTCAAAAGGCGACGACGATCCTAACAGACAAGAAGGAAGAAGAAAAGTTTTTCTTACCATGGATGATATCCTCCTTGGCGCCAGCTTGCTGCAACTTCTTCCCATCCGTGTCATACCATTCTCGCGCGCTTCGATAGTTACTCTGGAGTGTTGATATCTTGCTAGCGACATCTTTGGGTAAGCGATGGTGTATACCAGCATTTTGCATTTCCGAGATGATTTCTTCGAGAAGTATCTTTTTAGGTATTCGTTCCGCCGAGCCGTCATTGTTGCTGCCGCGCCACCTCGCATAATTTGCCTTGTTAGCGAGCCAGTTGATGAGAATATCCATTGACGAAGGCCCGCCGTTGACGCCATCCTTGACCCACGATTTGTATGGCTTTTTGCCCTTGACCGAGGACGACGAGGAGGAGGTGGACATTGCCATAAAGTACAACTGTCTCTTTTTCCCGCTCTTGCGCAGAAAAAAAATAAAACAGACGAAGGGGAAAGAAAGGGAAGAAAAAAAAGGTAGGGTGATAGCAGGTGGGGGAGAGAGAGAAAGAGAGAGAGAGAGAGTCAAAAGTACATTTCCGCCCGCCCACACATCCACCCCCAAAAAAGCAGTTCTGCTGCCAAAGATGCAAGAGCAATCTGTCCCGCAGTGTCACTCACACACTCTCCCTACGATCTTCGCCCACTTTCGATGAAAACACCAATCATCACAAGGTGGCACAAAGAAGTGCTTGGATACAAACGCCGTCCCTGTGATTGGCGCCTCGTAGCACAGCCAACCCCGCGCTGGCTGGCTGTCAGCCAAAAAGGTCTGGTCTTTCGAGATGGGTCCAGAAAACAGCCTGTACGACGAATCAGCGTTGGAGTTTGTCCAAAAACCATTCAATCAAATTGCGACATGGTCCCGCTTGAATAAACATCCGGGAGTGTGTTGATCACTTTTGAGTGGATTTACTGGGCCTGCCACAACTTGAGCGGGAATGATCCTCTACCAATAAATCTGCAATTGAACAAAGCCATAAATTTTATCTACTAGCTAATACGTAATATCTTCATGCGTGATATATGGATGTCCTCTTCGTTAGTGCCTAAAAACCCAGTTCTTGTCCTTAGTCAGCCCGGATCCCATGGCAAGGGCAGTTATAATAGGCAAGATGATAGCAACAGCCTTGCTTGAAAGTTTTCTTTGTCTTTCATTGTGTTCCTGCATTTCTTCCTTTTTGTTTGACCACGATGGAAAATCGAAAAATAACCAAGCATTTACCGATATCAACGAGAGCACACGTCGTGATCCACAAGATCTTGTTGTACGATACCTAGATATAGTAAAATTTAGTCCAAGGTGTTCTCAATGCTGTAGTTACATACCTGTTGAGCCCGCCATTGGTATCACCGGCAGTGCCCTGCTTAATTTTACATATATAACTAAAAATGCGTGCTTACATAACTTAGGATATCGAGCACTTTCTGTGTCCAGATTTCCTGGATATACGACATTTGGAGGACGAAATTACGTTTATTGAAAGGAGATACAGTACAAGCCTTTCCTGCCTGTCACCCGCTCACTATCTTCTTTCTTCCTTACTTTCCGTTGCGCGTGCTCCACCTCCTTTACGAATAAATGAACGCATTTTGTAAGTCTTACTCAAAATCTATCCGTTGGATATACATCGTAAGATAAGCGTTTAGTGCATCGAAACAATAGCTCTGCACAAATCATTTTGTCATGCCATTGTGTGAAGTGGGAAGATGATCCTGAATCGGGAAAGGCGCCACGGAGCTTCGCCACAATGCATTTCAGCAGCAGCATTGTTGTTGGCTGCGCGCGGAATTCTGCATAAAGTAGGTTGTTCAACAAGAGGGGCTCATCTATCACTGCCAACCTCTTTTTTCCCCACTTCCGTATATTTTCTCCTGTAGCCCTTCCCTTTCCCTGCATTAAGCAACGATGGTCAAGACGCTTGAATATTACAACTTGACAGAGTGCTGCATATGTTTGGAAGAATATGAGCACAAGTCGGCATCCTCGCGGCAAGCAGCTCAAGAGGCCAACAATGCGTCCGTAACTATTTTTGCCACAGATGGCTGTGGGCACCACATCTGCCAGCCATGCATGCAACGTTATCTTCAAGAGTTTGTGAACGATTATCGCAACCAAAACTTCTTTGCGATCGATTGCCCGGACATGGAGTGTGAAAAGTTTTACAGAGCCGATGACATTGTACCGCGAGCAATCCGCGACCCAAAGCTGAACAATGCATGGTGGAGGAAAGCCATTGAACGGTCGTTTATGGAGGATGTGGTGAGACGTCGTCATATGACTGCTGCTGTTCTTGCTGGCTCATTGATCACATGTATACTAACCTTTATTGTTGCAAGGTCCACTGTCCGCATGACGGTTGCACCTCAATGTTTGAAGTCGACGATTCTATCAATCAAAAGACATTTGGCGAGTGCCCTGACTGCCATCGAGCAATGTGCCTATATTGTGTAAATAAATGGCATCCAGGTATGTAAGGATAGTTCAAAATGGTAGTGGCGGCGGTGGTACAGAGCGACTAAGCATAATAAAAAAAGACAAGGATTGCCCAACTGCTGACAGTAACTCAAGCGGTACCAGCATTGCAGAACGGAAAAGGCAAGCGCAGAGAGAACAGTCGGTTGCAGCACGGAAGCTCGCAGAGCAGAACGGTTGGTGCCGTTGTCCAAAGTGTAAGCAGATGGTTGTGCGAGAGGTTAGTAGCCGTGGTATATTTTACGTAAATGTCAAGACATGGGTCCAGCATACTCAAAACAATTGCACGTGGTAGTATGGATGCAATACAATTCGATGCCGCTGTGGAATCAATTTGTAAGTCGCTTACAACTGGATCGCGTGCTGTTTTTATCTGATTGACCCTTTTATAGCTGTTACCGCTGCGGCGCAAAAAGCAACGATCATACTTGTACCCGCAAATGCCACACGCTGAGCGAGCAGCAATTGCAGGAGATAAGGAGACCAATGTTTGAGTATAAGAACACTGCTACGTGGTATGTACAATACTTTCTCAAAGGAAAACAATTGTTCAATTGTTTTTTAAAATAAAAAGTTCTCGCAGACAAAATGCAAAGCTGCGAGGATTTCTGGCGCTGTTCCGTCATCCACCAAGCTAAGACAGGGAAAAAATGTGATATTTTATTATATATGATAGCTCAAATATATGTATCTCAATACAGTATGCTAAAGTCCATTTAAAACTATTATGAACAACAATTCTACATGATGTGTTTCAATTCCTGTGGTCGTTCCTTGTATTGATTAAGTGTTTTTTGCAAAAGTTGGTTGACTTGTTCCGGAGGTCCGTGCATTTTGATGCTGGCATCGTGCGAAGCGGCGACAGCTTTCCGTGTTCTCGGCAGCATTTCGTTGTAAAAATCGTCCACTGCGTCCTTCAGCGTCTTGACTCCATTTCTGGCGTCTTTTAATGCGTTGCCTAGCAGCACAGCATCTAACATAGCATGATTACCGCCTAAAAAGAAGGATATCATTGAATAAGTAAAGATTGTTAGAGCAAATAAAATGAGAATTACCTTCTCCTTTGTATGGTGTCATAGCGTGAGCAGCGTCGCCGATGAGGACGACGCGGTCGTACTCGGGATGCGTTTCAAGAATAGCAGGCGGTGATCGTTCTCGCAGAACCCATCGATTCACTGGAGCGTCTTCCGGCGTATTGTGCACGAGGTTCCTGAAAGGCGCATCAAATTGGTTCACTAATGTTTTGGCTCTGTCTAACAATCTCTGCGGTGTTATCTGTTCTGGGGCGGGCTGATATCCTGGGTCAATGCAGCTAACTAGCCACATCATTTTGTAGCGAGGTTTGTCGTGGCCTGCAGTACGGTCAACGTCCACGAGCGAGACGAACATTCGAACGAATAATTCTTGATATCTGCCGACAACAATCATGTGCGTCTTTGCAAATTTTGCGTAGATATCTCGGGTAGACTGATCCATCCAATACGTTGCCGATACGGTGCTGACAGGATTGGTTGCAGTACATTTTCTGAACTCTTCAGGTCCAAGCAATTGCTCGCATACCGCAGAGTTGACGCCATCAGCTCCTACCAAGACTGATCCAACGGCTTGCGATCCATCTGTAAACGTGACACGTACATCGCCGGGCGTTGCAGTGTAACGGTCAATTTGTTTATTCCACTGGACGTCGATGCCTTGCATAAGCCAGCTGCGAAGTCTGCTGCGACACACCCGGTATATGTTTATATTTTGATCTACTTTTTTTCTTCTGGCTGGATCCTGGTCGTCAATGTACTTTGAAGTCATGCCGTCTATTAAACGCACCCGCGCATTCTCAGGATGCTCTGGATCGACAGCGCAGCTATGTCCAAATTTGGAGAATTTTGCCGGATCGATGCTTTTTCCAAGCGGTTCGAGACAGAAATGGATATTTAGACTGAAGCCTTGGTCGCGGGCGTCAGCGTCGGTGTCGCGTTCGAATATCTCGTAAGGGATCCCGTGGTGCTGGAGGACATTGGCAAGAGCTAGACCTGCAAGACCGGCGCCGGCGATGAGAACTTTACCATCGAATGACATTGTAGTAGCAGTTTTTGGACGAGTTTCCATCGCGGTATTTATATAATGCCTCGCTGCAGCGCACACATTCGGCATGCGGGAAAACTAGCACCCGGTTTGTAAATTCTGGTATCATGATTTGGGCTGCTTTTATTATTGCTTTCAAATTCATCAAGAACAAGAACAAGGAGATTTGCTATGTACATGCGTTCTTTCTGTAAACACTACGCAGACATCACAGTGGATACGAGGATGCCTGCTAATACGACCGAGACAGCGTGCATTAGTTTTGCGGGCGCAGCAGCAAAGGAGGAGGCATGGCTGGTGCTGCTACCACTATGTTTCTGCTGCGGATCTTTGTTGTTGTTATCATTGCTGTTGGATATAGCTCCTCTGACACCGGATCGCTCCACGTGGTAGGAGCTCGGGTCCTTTTCCTTGATACCATCGACGGCAGCTGCGCGCATTTCTCCGTTGCCTGGATACAGGACCTCAAGGTTCTGTTCGAGCTTATCTGGCTCCATCAAAAGCCGCCAAGAAAACGATGATTTCATCTGTCCTCTGGGGCAGTTCTTGTTGCAAGTGTGATAGCAGTCGTCCTCGGGCCATTGCGGAGGCGCGCTTGCGTTTGGATGAGACCAGCCCAGATCCAGGCCGCAATCAGTGTACGGCTCAAACTTGTCAACGCCGTAGTAGTCTATCAAGCCGGCAATGGCACCTGTCCACGCTGCATTGTAGTCCTGAGTGACTTCAGAGTATTCATAGTTTGAGCGGTCGTCGTGCCACGTATCATCCACGTTCGGGCCGCCTTCGACGGCGCCGTACAGGATGAAACGTTGAGGCGTCTTGCTCGCTGAAAAGTCTTCCTCAACCTTATCTTGGAATTCTCCGCGCAAAGGATAATCGATGAACGAGTTGTAAGATGCCTTGTGATATGGTCTCGTAGGATAATTGTCGCCAAATCTAGTGTGTGTAAAGCACGTTGGCATTGATGCATTGATGAAGAAGG
Source organism: Rhizomucor pusillus (assembly GCF_041956525.1). NCBI lineage: Eukaryota > Fungi > Mucoromycota > Mucoromycetes > Mucorales > Lichtheimiaceae > Rhizomucor > Rhizomucor pusillus. The sequence goes on along the minus strand of NW_027192161.1, from coordinate 412,236 downwards.
CAGGGAGCTTCTACTTACCCGACGACCCAACTGTATCCATAGTCTCCCAGAGCGTAGTTGATTTGTTGGATAGCAAAAGTTGAAAGCGCCTTGGCTTCCAAAGTTTCATATCCGACCGCCTTTGCAAATGCCATCATCAAGAAAGCCAAATTACCAGAGTAGCCAACCGAGCCCCAGTGCTCAATGTACGCGAGACCACGTGGTGTGAATTTGACAATCTGCTGAGGACTTGGCAAAAATTGGTTGAAGTATTCCATGGCATTCTTGTAAAACATGCCCTCTTTGGTGAGAGCATACAGCAAGACGTGGAGGCCAGCGCCTTTCTCGTCCCACGAGTACTCGTACCAGGAGTCTGATGCGATTTGATACCATTTCTTGGCTTCTTCTAACCACTCGGGCTCGCGCGTCGCTGCATAGATCCACGCCGCACTCCAAGCCAACTCGTCTTCGTATCGGGTCGATGGATACCAGAACGTCGCCCATTCATATGCATTGTCGGTAGATGTCACGTAGCTTCCGGGATGGTCTGTGGCAAATTTATACAGACGTTTCGCACGATCAACGAGCTCGTCCGCCAACGACGAGTTGAATTTGCGCCAAGGGATTGAGATAGCGGCCATGGCAGCGCTGTACTCGCCAACGATTTCTGAAGACGGATTATCGGGAGTAATGTAGTAAGCCTTGTGTGGCAAACCCGTTGGGACCCATTGTTCGTACTCTTCGGGTGGACCCCAATAGTTGAAATCGACATCCAGTTCGATCTGCTTCGAGATGGGTCCGAGCGCAGAGGTGCCCAATTGTCCGACAATGTGTGTATCGTTGTGGTGACAGTTCATGAGGTAGTCTACATATAAATTTTTTTAGGTTGCTGCGTTGTTTGCGCTCGGAAATAAATGATCTCACCTGCTCCCCACTTTAACAACTCGAGGCCTTCGGCAAGCTCGTCTACCGAGTTCATGGCATCCTCAAACATGACCACGTTGAAGGCCAGCTGCGTCGCTGTCCAGCCAAAGGGCAGACCCCACTTCATGGTGTTTGCAGCTTCGTACCAACCGCGAGACAGGTCTTCACCAAAGTCTCCAACGCATACTTTGCAAGAATCGCCGCGCCACGCCATCCGCTGGTACGGCAAGATGCCGGATTTTTGCGCGTGATAGAACAGATAGCTTTTGTGAAGCACTTCGGCGTAGTTGTATTTCGGCTCATCGGGTGCTACGTATTTCGCCTTCAAAGGCGGCAGTGGCGGTGACATTAAAGGACTCACATCGTCGTCGCCGCCGTCGTCGTCATCTACTTGCTCTGCTGCTCGTATCGGACGGGCAATAAGGAACAGCGCAGATGATATCAGCAAACACCTTTGTAGCAGAAGCGGCCAAGCCATTCTATATACAAGGCCGGTAGTAAAAGGAGAACACAGAACCGAAAGAAAGGCAAAAATGTGTATCCATCTATGAAACAATGCACATTGTGTATTTTTATACAGCAGAGTGCATTAGGATAACTGCTGGATTTATGTTTCCGAGAATTTGACAAACAAACTGCATACTATTTTCTGGACTTTTTCTTATTCTTCCGTTTCGCTGTAGTCACTAGGATGTGATCAGCCCACTCTGCCGGCTGGCGTTGCGTATCATTCTGCGATGCTACAGCAGGCGTGCCCCACACTGTCTTTGGTCCACTTTGCTGTTGCTGCTGTTGCTGCGATTGACGCGCTTCACGCGACGACTCGTCTATGGCACGCGCAAGCATCGCTTCATTCTCTTCAGCTGATATTGGCCGATACACTTGGAAAAATGGATCATTTTCGATGGCTTGACGTGCAGCGTCGTTCCGTTCGTTGGCTTCTTTGCGTTTCTGCTTCGCCTCCACTGCTTTCCTCATCCTCTCCTCACGCTTGGCACGATCGCGTCTCTTCTTTACTCGCGCGTTGAGTTCATCTAAAGAAACATGGTAAGCATTGCATCGATGAGAAGGAATTGTGCAGAAACCTACTTTCAAAGACTTTGAGAGTCTGTTGAGATACATGATTTTTCAGATCAATTTCTAAAAAGGTGACATCGCAAGCGAGAGGAAGATGGCCAAGATACTTTACTCTTTTCCTCAAATCCTAGTTACCAAACCATGTCAATACCCGTTAATCATTTCTGCAAGATAATTGTCGGGTAGATTTACCTCCGTCAATGTCGTTTCCTCGACAGCTTCTGCAACAACATTCATTGACATTGGAAAGTTTCTATAGTCACCAAACTCGTGTTTCAGCACTCGGATATCCAGTGGATGCAGGTATATATGCTGACCATCTGCAGCTTGGAAAAAGTAGAAATCTGATTTTGGTCCCTTGGAATTCGCAACCTGGGTGCTGGAAACACTTTCAGTTCCATCTGCAAACGACGATTTATCGTGGTCTTGATGTAGCTGTTGATATGCCATCGGGACTTCCTGCTGCTGTTCTTCCATTGTCTTATCGCTTGTCACCGTAGAAGGAGAAGAACCAGCTACTGGGCGATCGTTTTTAACTGCATCCAGGATCAGCTTGGAAGTACGCATGGCCAGATCAATCTCCATCGTGTGCTGTAGCTTCAGCTCCTTCAGCTTGCCATGTATGATATCCAAGCTCGTCTCCAAAAAGGGGATTTCGTCAGCCAGACCCCATTCTTTTGCCTCCACGATGCCTTGTATCAATTCATCCTTGTCACGCGAGTACTCGCTTTGCAGATACTCTGGACTGGCGAGCATGAACTTTGCAAACTGTAGAGCGTGCGGCATAAAATACCAGGGAGTTAGCGGTACACCCGGCTTGAGGTACGCATGTATGACATCGTCAGGAATGGGCCAGGATTCCGAAACTGGGAATGCCAACGTGGAGTTGCTAGATCTCTGCATAAGCGATAGCTCGACTGCGTTTCCTTCCTTGACCCTATTCACATTGCCGCTAGGATCCAATACAGCGTATGGGTGGAGAACACGCACAGGTTTGAGATCCTTCTCGTACACCGAGTCCCAGCAAATAGGGCATTTCCGCCATTGTTTCTTTGGGTTCTCTCGCAATGTCAAGTAATGCATAATGCATGACATGCAAAAGATATGCCCACATTTGGTGACTCGACCGGCCGCGGGTGTTGACAAACATATGGGACAGGATGGTGTCTCCGAATCAATGATCAACACCTGTTCAATATCGCTCCACTCCAGTTTCGAGTCTGGATCGGCCAGATTGACTGAATAGTTGCCAAGAGGATTAACAATAAAGCGGAAATTTGCGTTCACAAAACGTTCCTTGTTGAATGGCTGCACATTGGTCTGTTTACTGCGACGTGGAGTGTAGGTTGGCATCGGGGATTGCCGAGCAGGGAATGAAAAGTTGAGAAGATGATTGAGAGAGACACGTCCTTTCTTGTCAACTTGAGCGGCCCCCTATTGAAATTGTTGAGTATACAGCGCCGTATGTTCTTTGTTATCGAAAGGTACCTCAGTATCTCTGGATTCGGATACAGCAGGGGCTGAGTTCTTTTGTTTCTCTCGCCTTTTATGTTGCTGATATGCTGCGGCGTCATTCTTCGTGCGACCGTGCTGTTTCTGCGCCGATATTTGAGCTTGTCGCTGTTGTTGCTGCTGCTGATGATTGCCACGGTGAGTTGATTTTCGTAGCTGTTGTTGTTGCTGCTGTTGCTGTCGTTGATGGTAGTATCCACCGTTCTGGGATTTTCTTTGGTCATCTTGCAAGCCATTGTTTAGCTTTGGAGTATCGGCGGCTGGGTTGCCAGTTGAAGGAACAAATACAGGCGCGTTGACGTTCATTGCAATATACATGTATATCCGCTGTAGCAGTCAGATTGAGTCTATGGTCGTTTGGTGGCCAGTAGTGATGATGACGCTCAAAAATGGATGTCTTGTCGTAGAATTGGAATAAGCAGGTGTAAACAATATCTTGAATTACCGCGAACAAGCCGAAAAATGGGATGATGTGTACAGTGAGATTGCGTAGTAACAATTCCATTACTTAAAAGAAGCAGACGATGAAGGAAGCCATGTTGAGTATAGAGAAAGAACAGTAACAAAGGTCAAGAAAATTAGTATATGCAGTGATTACAAATGCCGTAGTATGAACAATTAGATGCAGTTAGGTTGTGTTCGGGTGTGTGGTCCGCACGCGGAAAAGAGAATGCTGTGTTTGTAAAGAAGATCGGTTGGTATAAGCCGGCGGTGAGTTAGGGAAGATTGCGAAAAGCGATCAGAAGAATCGCGAGGAGGAGAGAGAGAAACACTCAAATGCCTCGGACCAGGCAGCGACTGATATTCCCGCTCAGCAGTCGCCTGACGCACACAGCGTGTTTCATTTGCCAGATAGCCCGACACGGTGCCTCTCGCTCTCTTTCCGCAGGAAAAAAAATGAAAAGGATAACCAACGCAGCGTCTTCTATAAATATAAATTCGCCAATCCCTACGAACCTCGCCGGCAAGTCATGAAGCACATTACTGCCTTATCGCTTGTCGACACGACGCTGATTGCTTGTATTAGGCGAATGTAAAAAGGCAGCCAAGATTTTAAACAGCTTCATTGGTAGGAGGAGTGCTTAATAAGTCAAGCTTGCCAGTCTTGGCTCAATGCGGAACGGTGTAGATCCTGGGCAGGGACTTGACAAGGTAATTCCTCCCAATATCCTGGAGAAAGCTCAAGGCTTGGCGATTTTTACGGTCTTGAAAGCGGGTTTCCTATTCTCTGGACGCGCAGGCAGTGGTCTTGTGGTAGCCAGGTACTTGTAAGCTGACTTGCAGAAAAGCACGAGGTCTAATTAAAAATATGCGCAGATTGCCAGACAACAGTGAGTGCCTAGTGCCATCGCAGGAAAATTACTCCTTGCTAACATGAAAGCAGCTTGGTCGGCACCGTCAGCAATCGGTACCGGTGGCATGGGCGCAGGAGGACAAATCGGTAAGGAATCAGTTTCTTAAGTGAGAATATGTTGCATTTTACTCACTAACTGATCCAGGTGCTGAGTTGACGGACTTTGTTCTTGTTCTGAACACCAAGGAGGCGGTAAAGACCTTTAGCCAGTTTGGCAACATCACGCTAGGCGGAAATGTGTCTGGTACGGCTGCTATGTTTACTTCAACTAAATTTTTTGCTTATATGCCTGCATGATAGTTGCTGCTGGACCCATTGGACGCAACGCAGAGGCTTCTGGATCGGCCAGTCTTAAACACATCGCTGCAGTCTATTCGTACAGCAAAACCCGCGGCTTTTTCGCTGGTGTCTCGCTGGAAGGATCAGTTGTTCTTACTCGAAATGATGCAAATGAAAAGTTCTACGGAAGGAGAGTGACAGCAAAGGAGTTACTGAACGGCTCTGTTCCTCCACCACCCGAGGCTGATGCACTGTACCGTGCTCTCAATGCAAAATTCCACAACTTGGGCAGCACAGGATCTATGTATCAGCGCAATAGCGGTGAAGAGTCACCTCGCAGTTATAACTTCAAGAGCACGAATATTTCGGCACCTGGAACATTGCGACAACCCCCACCACTGCGGCAGGGACAGCAAACTACACCCTCTCCATACGCTGCAAACAATGCAGCGCCGCCTCCACCGTATCAATCTCCACCGTCAAACTATGGCCAGACGTATGGTCACCAAAAGACACCCAGCTACGGAAACGGAGGAGCTGCTACTACGAGACTACCTCCGCCTCCTCCACCTCCTTCGCGAAAACCACACGAGGAGACAGCGCGAGCACTCTATGATTTCAACGGTGAACAAAGTGGGGACTTGAGTTTCCGAGAGGGAGATATCATTACAATTGTTCAGAAAAGCCAGAGCCAGGATGATTGGTGGACAGGCAGGATAGGTGGTAGACAAGGCATTGTAAGTAAAGTCCAATACCAAACTATCGGCGTGGAAAAAAACTAATGAGCCTTCCCATAGTTCCCCGCGAACTACGTGCAATTACAATAATCCTATACACCTATCGATATAATACTCAATGTGACACATCAACACCGGCTCATTGTCTCAGACATAGCATTTTACACTATAAAATCGCGCCACCTTTTTCATTAGATCTATTTTACTGCAATGTGACCATGATTATTATTTTTTGCTCGCCACAAAGTATAAAGATATTACCAAGATGAAAACCATGCGTAAAAGCATCTGAGGATTGTCCATTCGCGGATCCTGGTCATTCCTTATAAAAATCACTAGTTCTTCGAAATTGTGCCAATGCCTTCAAAAATTTCGCCGAAAACTTCACAGCAGGTACAGCAAATGTCTGTGAGTTTGTAAGGCTGTATCACCTTGAGCAGCTGAAATTTGTAATGGCATTTCTGGCCGCATAAAACGTGAGCTAAACCTATTCCCTCGTTTTCCCAACGTTGCAGTAATGGCTACCAACTCTCTCGTTGACATCAAGACACTCTCTCCCAAGTTTCAAGATCTATATGCCAAGGCAAAAGACTTTGTAGAGGTGAGTACGTGCAGCAAACGCTTACAACGCTGTCAAACTTAACTTTATTCGCAAAGAACGACTGTATTCCTGCTGAGGCTACCTACAATGCACAAATGGGCAAGGGCGAGGATCGCTGGAAGGTGAATAAGACAAGCGAGAGTGGATTGGCTGGTAACACTCTAAACTCGTGTGTGTAGGTGGTTCCCCCGGTTATTGAAGAACTTAAAGCCAAAGCACGTTCTCTTGGACTTTGGAACCTCTTCCTCGGCAAGGACTACGCTGAAGGAGCTGGACTGTCCAACCTCGAGTATTCGCTCATTGCCGAGCTCACCGGCCGGTCTCCCAAGATCGCTCCTGAAGCTATGAACTGCTCTGCACCTGATACTGGCAACATGGAAGTGTTTGCAAAGTACGGCACTCCTGCTCAAAAGGAGAAATGGCTGGTTCCTCTTTTGAACGGCAAGATCCGCTCTGCCTTTGCTATGACTGAACCTGCAGTCGCATCTTCTGACGCGACAAACATTGAGACGCATATCCGACGTGAAGGCAACGAATATGTGATCAATGGTCGCAAATGGTGGATTTCCGGCGCTGGTGACCCGCGCTGCGCTGTCTACTTGGTGATGGGCAAGACTGACCCGAACAACAAGAACCGCCACAGGCAGCAGAGCTTGGTGATCGTTCCAGCTGATACCCCCGGCATCACCGTCGTTCGACCGATGACCGTTTTTGGCTACGATGACGCTCCGGAAGGCCACTGCGAGATAATCTTTAAGGATGTCAGAGTACCTGTCGAGAATATCATCTTGGGCGAAGGCCGTGGATTTGAAGTCATCCAAGGCCGTCTTGGTCCTGGCCGTATTCATCACTGGTAAGTTCATTATAATATACATTATATTCTGCAAAATATTTTAATGTGTCCACAAGCATGCGTTGCATTGGTATGGCCGAGCGTGGTTTGGAGTTGATGATTTCTCGTGTTACAGATCCATCTCGTCGTACATTTGGCAAGAACTTGTCTGAACATGGAACCGTCATTGCTGATATTGCCACATCACGTATTGAAATTGATCAAGCCCGTTTCCTTGTGCTTAGCGCTGCCAAGAAGATTGATGAAGCCAAGGCGAAGGGTGCTATGAAAGAAATCAGTATGGCCAAGGTAAATCGTCCAAAATGCTGCAATTTTGGCGTCGTACTAACTATATTTCCTTGTAGATCGCTGCTCCAACCATGCTGTTGAATGTATTGGACCGCGCAATGCAAGCACACGGTGCTAGAGGAATTTCACAGGATACTCCTCTTGCTCACTTTTACGCTGCAGCTCGTACTCTCCGTTACGCTGACGGTCCAGATGAGGTAGGATTATTTCAGTGTGATGATACCAGGCAATTTGGCTAACGTATCAAAATTCCAGGTACACCGTAACCAGCTTGGCAAGATCGAGCTACATCGTGCTGCTGATATTGCCGCCAAATTGAAGGCCCAAAAAGACAAGTCTGACCGTCTCGTCGCAGCTGTTGCCAAGCTGTAAATATGTATATTATTTCCAGTGTTTTGCTTTTGTTTTGTATCCCGTTGATAACTCGAAAACTTTTTAGTTTTGTGCTGAAAATGCATTATTTTTGATTGTCCCACTCGGTATCGAGGAAACTCTGGCTTTTGGAATGGAACTATTTTGGGATGACTTGTTAGCATCCTTTTAATTATCTGCTACTCTTTTTTGCATGAACATTATCTTCTACAATGTAGCCTGTTTCGGCATGTCCTTTACGCTGACTCTGTGTGATCAACGCACTTATGGATACACGTCTTATTGTATTCGTACGATCTGCTCTAAAATTGCCACATAATAGTACTTATCTAACTTACACTGACGCAAGCATTAGAATACCATATCTTTGCGTTTTGTGAACAAGTCCACATCCTCCTTCTTTCTCCCGTCGCATAGAATTTACATCTTAGAAATCTTCCTCTCAAATACAAGCTAGGTAAGTTAGATATTGTCATGAGCAAGTTACAATCAATTTTACTTGTAAGGGTCGTCCTTCCACTTACTGATGTAGCAGATCTTATCTACAGGAGAGATAACGGAGGCTTCATATGTACACCTTATTCCCCACGACGACGAAGGCTATTCCAGGTCCAAGCTCGTTTTCGGCCGCAAACGAAATACAAAGGGAATATCGAATTGGCAGGTTGATCGTTGACCTGGTCCGTTATGGGTTAATAATGTATACTGTTACAGGTAACGATATGATGAAGAGAACTCAGTACCCAGCTACATCTGGAAAGAGCGAGGTCAACGTCATTCCACGCACACTTTGGTCTGCCCTTCCATTGATGTCTGCGTCAACGCTTACACTGAAACGTAAGTAGGAGAAAGTCTATTTGTATCCATTAACGATTAAATGCTTTTATTCAGCCTTGGAGTCTCCAAACTACATGGACCCGATTGCGAAATCCAAGCTTACGTCGAGAGCAGCAGAGCCAGTTCTTGCAAAGAGCAGCCCTATCCTGTGGGATATCGAGCCAAGTTTCCCATCGTTGGGTTGTAACAGCGATCTCGCTTCGAAAACATTCCTTGAAAACGGTAGCTCTCTTGGATATGGTCCTGCAGTTTACAGCAGCGAGGGATACTCTCAGCGTGTGCTATTTACTGGTATATACGATCATCATCATATCACTGCGCCTATCGGAACAGGACGGATGCAACAAGGCAGACAATCGTCCCCAAGCCCACTCTCAACTCCATCTCTGTTACCTCTGAAGGAAGAAAGCCCATACGTTGGCCATGTTGGCGGAGCGCTCTTTGACTCTCTATCTCGAGAATTTTCCCGGATTAATCTGGAACCAGGTGCTGACTCTCCAAAGCAGTATCTCGTAGTCAAGCTTTCAAACGTAAGCACGATGCGCATATATGTGTACAATTTTGTAGTCACAAACTATCTTCTAGATACCGTGGACGGCGTCAACGGCAGAGATCGAAGAGCTCCTATGTCGAATCTCGCTTCCCGAAAAGGTTGAGCACGCTCAAAGCATACATGTGAGCTTTGAAAGACTTTCAGAATAATTCCATCAATTAACGTCAGATATTGTTCAGATCCTAATTGATAAGTTCACTGGAAAGACTCTAGGCGATGCATACATCGAGCTCAACAGCGAAGAGGACGTTACAAAGCTGTCCCAGGAGCTGCGTCATGCTAGATTACGCGGACGGCGTCTATCTATCAAGTGCTCTTCTCAAGATGAGTTGCTGAGCAGCCTATTCCCAAAGTGGCCAGGCACATTTTCCGGCGGGCATGTAACACTGGAACCACAATATGTGGAATCCATCGGCGGTCAACGTATTCGGTTGCCACCTCTTGTGACATCGGCCGAGTATGAGTCTCTTCTCGCAATATGCAGAGATTACAGAGTAGGTTGAGGCCTATGCAGGAAAACGGTTAATAGCAGCTGTAACACTATATGAATAGGGTCATTACTCGCGCAAGTGCGGTGAACGGCCTTTTGAGAATTTCATTTCCTTGCTTGTCAAGTATCCATTCCATGAAAAGACGGTCACAACGACTCTCCACCGAGATCACCTGTATGAATACTATAAACTAGCAGCAAGTATGTTATTTAGCCTCGGGAGTCCATGTTAAGCCAAACAACTTACAACGTTGTAGGAGCCCTAAGAAGACATTTGTCAACGCATACCCATCGGCTCTCATGGCTGCTCTTGGATAAAATGATACGAGCTGCTGTGCAGTGTCCACATCTTACTATCCCTCAGAAAAGGGCCATACTCGCAGCGAGGCAAGTGTATTAATACTTTAACATTACCGCATCTACTGACAAGCTACTGTATTAGTGACATGGAATGTCCGCCTGATATTGCCTATTTGCTGATTCCTCCGCCTGAAGAAGTTGAAGAAGATCAATGATACATATATCACATATTTCCATATGCATATCACAATTAACATAAGCTGGCTATTATTATCATCAAGACGATAAAACATTCATTATCTCTACATACTTTCTATTGAAATAAGCACATCAATGCCGATTATATGATACAAAATGTGATAGAGTATATCTCTACGGTGGAGTCAACAATTGCGGGTTTCCTGGGATCCATTTCCGCAGAACTTGCGGTACATGGACGGATCCATCCGAGTTTTGGAATGTTTCCAACAATGCAATGATTATCCGGGGCACTGCGATCGCCGTCCCATTAAGTGTATGAGCAAAATGAACCCATTTCTCCTTGATATGCCAAGGGACTCTGACAGTCTTTGGTCCAGCTTGCTCCTTGAAACCTGAAGCCACATAACGTATATCGAGTCTGCGGCTCTGGTAATCCGTGCAATTGGATGTGGAAGAGATTTCGCCCCAAGCTTGTCTGCCAGGCAACCATGCCTCCACATCATACTTCCGGAAAGCGCTAGCTCCAAGCTCTTCAGTAGGCATATCAAGTACACTATCCATGAAATTGTCCGTTAGCTACTCATTAGTTCAAGATCGATATCCGTGCTTACCGGAAACATAGTCCCAGTTCTGTAAAGATTTCCTCTTGAAGCTGTCTCAGTTCTTCCAGCATAGCTTCACTCTGACTCGGTGTAGTTACGGCAAACAGTTCGACCTTGGAGAATTGGTGGACACGGTAAAGTCCACGTTCCTCGGCGGATCCATGGCCAGCTTCAGCGCGAAATGCTCTTCCGAAACCGACGATACGTTGAGGCAGCTGGTCCTCATCAATCATCTTCTGCGCGAACATGCCAGCAAGCGGGATCTCGGCGGTACCAGCCAAACACAATCTAGGGGCTGTTGTATTGACGGTGCTCGCTGTAGTAACGTCGTAAATCTGCGATGCTTCCTTGCTGCGAGGCTGAAATCCACATCCATATGCAACCGATGTTCGCACGATATCCGGTGTAATAACTGGACTGAATCCACGCAGCATCGCCTTCTCGATAGCATACTGGATCAATGCCATTTCCAACCAAACACCAGCGTTTTTCAAATAGTAGAATTTCGACCCACTGACGAGCGCGGCCTGGTTGAAGTCGACAATCTGCAGTCGCTCTGCGAGCGTCAAGTGATCCAAAAGAGGGTAATCTTCCTGCTTTCTCTGAAGACCGACTGTTTTCATGACCTGAGCGTTTTCCTCTGGCCCAAGAGGAACGTCCTTGTGCGTTCGGTTCGGTATGAGCAGCGCGTGTGCTGTCATTTCTGAATCGATGGATGCTATCTGGGACGCTATCTGTTGAATCTTGGTCTTATATTCCTTTCCAAGGTTAATGTAACGTTGCCTCTCCTCCTTGGATTTAGCGGATCGTATGCAACTATTGTTACTGTCGCGCTCCTTTTCGAGTGCGTCGCGCTGGGCTGCCAACTGTTCCTTTTTCTCATACAGACTTTTCACTCGATCGATGCTATCGCTTTCATAGTTACGTGCGCGCATATTCTCCCGTAGTTGCTCGGCATTCTCGATAATGTCGCGTAAATCAAGTTGAGGAGGAATTCTGTGTACATCGTCGTTGCTTTCGCCGGCGGCGGCGGCGGCGGCGGCATTTCTCGCTGTTGCGCTCAGCAGACGTTTGCTAGTTACAGCAGCAGCAGCAGACGGTGTCGTTGCTGTGCGATAGCTCTGTAAAACTCGTTGAAAATGACACCGTAAGCACGTTCGAAGCATTGTATCGGAAGAGTAACTAGGCCCTGGTGGGAAATCGTGACACGCCACTTATACTGCTGGCAAGCACTACTCCGCAGTGCTATCAAGCTCATCAAGATCAAATATACCACCACCATAGAAATAAAATATTTGGGAAATCAATAAGCTCTGTTGTGATTAAAAAGGGGATATGAGATACATGTTTTCTATCGAGAGAAAAAAAGTTGGAAGATCATTCTGGCTTTAGGAATAGTTTGTACCGAGTTGGTATTCGTGGGGGACGTCATCGTTGTGCTCCAGTGTCTTGGCCATGAAGGCCATGAAACGATCACCGTATTCTTGAGGTTCAACAGCAGAAATCTGATGCTTATCCTGTGTCATGCTCTTGAAAAAGTGCTCTGATTTCTTCTTTGCATCGTAGGGTGTAAGGATATCAATGATACCCATGTAGTACAATGCAGATGTTGGACGATCTTGCTCATCTGTTGAGCGGAAACCACCTTCATCTGAGTAGAAGACACAGTTTCGGCGCCTACCGTGTTGAATTTTTAGCAAGCCGAAGATGGATAAAAAGACATTTCCGATGGGTCACCACTTACTCGTAAGGATTTTCAGGAAGCTCTGAAGAATCGAGTCTCTCAGGATTGGTTTGAGCAATCGCTTTGCGCACAACCTGGGCTTTACTCTGCCTTCGTTTCATCAGCGATGCTCTTCGCTCAGCGCGTTTAGTATCCGGCTGTATATTACACACAAAGTCAGAACGGATAATACATGAGTAAGATATTGTAGACATTACCTCAAAGAATTGAAGAGTCGAGTCACGAATATTTTCCTTATTGCCGCGCATAAGGTTGTGGATACCAACGAGCAAACTGTAATCCATGATATTCAAGCGAACAAGAAGCTATGTGGACAATGAGCAACTCAAATTAACGGGTCATATATTTTTTGCATTGTACCTTAACGTCAAGAATAAGCTGGCTGATAAATTGTTTGCGTTTTGCTGGACCAAGTTGCAGCTTCTTCTTGTTCTTTTCAAAGTTCAAATCTTTGAGGACAGCATTCTTGTTCTTTTGTAACTCTTCTTCTCGTACAAGTCGACCAATCAACGAGCCCTGTTAATAGATCAGCAAAAAAAAGAAAAAATCGTGCACGATCGCTCATTCTGGATATGCAACATGCCTTGAGATCGTATGTTTCATGGATATCTTTGTTGGGAGGAAATACGTTGCCCATGACGACAAAATGGATCTTGCGACCTCGAGGTTGCTTTACACGATGGAGGCCATAGTAGCGGCAAAGTAAGGTATCTGGATTTTTAACAACGTGCTACGGATAAACGGGGTTAATATGGATAAGAAATGTCTATTCGATGATAAAGAACATACTCCATGGTATTCTTTTAGAATCTTGCGAAGGTATTTGTGTTCAGAGTGATGGATGGTCTTGATGATAAAACGATAGTCTCGAGAGTAATAGAAGAAGCTTCCGCTTTTGCCAGGAGAACCGAGCTCGGAAAGAATATACTTGCTCGTCAACGAGACCTATTCCTAAATATGTTAGAAACGTGGAAATACATTTTCATTGCTAAAAAACAATCCGTCTACGTTACCAAGTAATCCGCAGGATCAATACCGAATTGCTCACGAAGCTGGCGGAACACCCACGGCGCATAATCTTTGAACTTGAAGTCGTATTTCGCTCCAGGCGTTAATTCGTCGCCGGTGCTAAGTGTGGTGGCGGGGGATTAATGTAAAATAGGGCAAGCAAATGCAAAAAGTATTGGCGTCCGACTTACACATTGAATGCGAGTTTGTGAGCTGCTGTGAAATCTTCATCTGTCAACTGTCGATTTGCCTTTGCAGAGACACGACCGACCGCGATACGGATGCCGGTCAGCATGTTATACATGAGTACATAGTTGCGGTGATGTTTATCAACTCGGGTGCCCATCAACACTCGTTCGTCGTCGGGATCTTCTGTGATGCGACGAGACATCCGCTTGAACGCTCTGCGGCGAGCGTGAAGCTCCTTTGCAAATTCTTCAGAAATGCCGATTTCTTGTTCAAGCTGTTTCTGACGGCTGCGCAAGACATGTCCTGTGGTATTGTGACGACCGAGTGGCCTGGCGGCGGCAGCGGTCGTTGTTCCTGAGTCTCGATGCGATTGGTTGGTCGAGTGGCGCTTCAGACTCGATGGTGGTTGTTGCTGGACGGCGTAGACGTCATCGTCGAGTCGTTCTTGTTGTTCCTGATCGATTTGAAAGTGAGAATCCTTGCGGGAAGGCATCACAGACGTTGTCATTGATCTTTTGGAAGACTTTAAAGACGATGTTGTCGGGTCATACAAGTGGTCATCTTGAGCTTCCATTGCTGCTGGTATGGGCGTAACGGGCGGCGAAAGATCGACGGGAGACATGACAGGTGCCTGAAAGCTTTCTGTAGAGACGTTGTTCTGGTGGTATTGGTGAGGGACTCCTGCTTGTGGCGTGATGTTAGCAGACAGAGCCGGTTGGGCGAGAGGAGGATCAGCCGAGTAGGCGAGACGGTAGTAGTGGTGGTGGTGGTCTTTTACTGCTGCAAACACGTCCTTGTCGCTATCGTTTTCGGCGTAGTAGTAATTGTTCGAATGATGCTCGGTTGGAGCTACGGTCGTCATGGGGGAAGGAAAAAAGAGCTGCAAAGAAAGGGAAAGGACGCTCGTGCCCAGAAATGTACAAGAGACTTGTGATCTCACTAGGCACAGCCGACGTTACACGGCGCAGCCTTTTATTTTCTTTTTTTACCTGTGCGGCAGGTGTACGGCATGTTTCGAAACCATAGTGGGCTGATTGCACACTCAGTTTCCTATCTTACCCTTACGATGTGTTCAAACTCTTTTGCAAATGCAAAGTTGCAGTGGTGATATTCCTTGATTGTATGTTCCGTGAAATCATGATTTTGGGCAGCGGGGCATTTGCCCAATAATTACAATAGATAGAAGCTTATCAAAAACAGCTTAGGCATTTTAGTATAGGTTTGAATGTGAAGACTCAAGAAGCAGTAACACTGTCTTAGAGAGCAAAATGCCTCTCTTGCTAAAAAAAGTTTGTCGAATCGCATCAGTTTTGTGGTGTATTAGTACTGCTTCGCACTCAAATGGGATATATTGCCTTTACTCGTGTAGATCGTGTCCATAGCCCCTACTTGATATCCGCTCTCTCACGCGAATGCCTCTTCCCTCTACATTTTCGTTCTGCATGGATACATGTTGCTATCACTTTTATTACCTAAAAGGAAATGGGACCAACTTGACAGGTGCATTGATTTGCATTGCCATCTGTAGCAATTTTCGGCCGGCGCTCTTAGCAAATATGTTATCCTAGGAGCCACCTTTCGGCATTTATGTCTCCTTCCGACTCAACCCAGCTCATTGCATGCAACCCAATGCTGGCAGGACTTGAACATTTGTCATACCTCTTAAATATCTTGTATCGTTTCTTCTGTTTATGGATGTCCTCACATCTCGTTAAACATCACTCAGACAAACAAACGCTCCTGTTGATACTAGTATTTTCACATTTATGTACAAGTGGTGCCATACTAAGCGGCGGGATTGACAGCAGGTCTAACTACGGTTTCCACCAATGAATCGGCATCATCTGCCTTTACATAGACTAAAAAGTATGGATTCGCAGTGGATCCGGTCGTATCCTGAAAGATCTCGGATTCATTAACCTAGAATTGAATGAACATTCATGGCTGTCAGCGAGATTCAACCCTCGTATCCGCAACGTACCTTGGATACACGAGAATCGTTATATTTCCACCATTGATCCTCGGTACTGTCGTAAATATATATCCAATAATGGCCATAGTTTGCTTGACCTAACGCAACCAATCAGTACATGCGCGTGCTCCTCACAACATTAGCCTCCCTCTACCTTGATGGATAAAGACTGCGTGAAGTCGGTATGCATATTCCTGTAAGTCATCATACTGCTTGCGTATTTTATCCTTGAGTTCCTTGTTTCTCTGTGTCTTTGCTATTTACGCACACAAAGGTAAGGATAATTGCAAATGTAACAATAAAAGCAGACACACGTTACCTGCAATAGCTTCTTTTGCCAATTCACTCTCTTGGTTTAATATCTTGAGGACTTGTTCGTATACTTGCGGATCTTGTCCGTGTTCTCCGTGCTGATGCTGCGCCAATATCTCTGCAGCGGCCTTCAACATCTCTGGGACAGGCATCGGGTATGCCTTGTTCCTTGTGAGTTCTTCGATGAATCGATCATTTTCTTCGGTTTCCTTTCTCCACCCGGCAACTTGAGCCCGGCGGCTTGCAAGCATATCAAAGTTTTCATCGCAGTAGCGGTCGAGATAAATTACTTTCTCAAACGGGATGTAGGCATTTGACTTGTAGACATTGGCGGTTGCGCGGTCGAATTGGACTCGTTGCACCTGGATCTGCAACACGGGCGGGAATCTCTTGACGGAGACTTCACGGGTTGCCTTACGTCCGCCGTGGAAGTTTTCAACTTGACCTGCAAAAAAGTATTCATCCAGACCATCGTATAGGCCCTTGTCTTTCGAGGCGTCTATGATAACGTACGAAAAGTCCTCTTCTTGCACTTTGCTTACACGCTGTAATGTTTGAGTATCCTCGTAGGTCAATATCTGCCGTGCCTTGCCGTAAAATAGGTCCCGCACCATGTCCCGCGTTTGTTCGCCGTCTTTAACTTCCATGGGCTTCAGAGCTGCCTCTACCAAGTACATGACATTGCCCATGCATTCTGATAGCGTTATTATTCGTTGAGTTAACTGGGTAAATTGCATATACACAAAATGTATTTTCTACCTGTCACGTCTTGCTGTTTTCCAAACATCATGTTAGCTGTGTTCGGCTTGGCCTTTGGAGCAGGTTTTTGCGGAACAGGCGGAAGAGGTTTCTTTTCGTCTATTATTGGGATATCTTTTACAATATCTTCGTAAGCTGGAGGTTCGTCTGTCGGTACGGTGTTTTCATCGGATATCGTTATGCGTTCGTCTAAAGCTTGTGCTTCTGCGGAATTGGTACCGTCTGATGGTTCTGGTGCAGTATTTTCGTCTGCAGTCTGTGAAGTAATGCTCGGCGACGGAACACTACTCTTCTCAGTATCAATAACCATACTCGAGTTTTCGGGGTCTTGATGCTCGCTTGCTTTCTCTGGTTCTTGCTTCGTTTCGTTCGCTTGGCTGTCCTCCTCCTTCTCGTTCAGCAATGCCATATATGCTAGTTCATACTCTGGCGAGATTGCACGGAGCGAGGAATTTGCAAGGTTGTTAAATAAATCGCGCAACAAGGAAACGACTATATAGATTGGTCAGCATCTTCTGCTAACATCAATCCATCGATACAGCTTACATTTCTTGGCTCTCTGGACTTCTGCGTGATCTACAGTAATACCACCAATCTTTTTTGGACTCCAACCGGGACTATCTTCTTGCTCGACATGCTCATCCATGTACAAAATTGTTTCCCTGAAAGGGAGCAATGTAAAGTAATACTTTTGTCCGGTTAGTGTTTGTCAATTGTCGCAGTGCAGTGATGTTACACTTACTTGCAACAGACTGTTGAGATAACATGTGTTCCCTATGTTATTTAATCCTACAGGACTATAAAATGCAACTTGTCAATGACACCGAAACAATAAGTTGCATGATATGATCCAAAAATACTGACTGGCCCTGGATGAGCGCTGATGTGCCAGGTGTTATAGATACTAGAGGTTTTTCGCCGGTTTGCAAAAAGTGGATTAATCCTTGACTGTGTCTGCTTTCCGCGATCATTCGTAGTTTTGAGATATGCGTATCCTTCTCGGCAGGGTCATCACTCATCTAATATATTATCAAATTGAGTGCTACGTTCGACAATCTGTCTAAATTTTGCTGCTAACCTTCACTTCGTAAAGTCCAATCAGTAAGTGGTCGTCAGCATGATCGACGTCAGTCACTCCAAAATGTAGATATGCATCCTTGATTTCCTTGGCTCCAACAAGGCCCTTGCTTCTTTCCATAGCAACTTCTGTAACCAGCATATCGCTGTTCCTGTCATTTGCTATTTCCACCAATGCATCTAGGTAGTTTGACGTCTTGTCTGGATTCTCTTCTTGCAGCTTGTGATAGATCCATGTAAGAAGCTGATCGGATGCTCCTGTTCCGACACCCAGTAACTCTTCATATGCGTTTTCCTTCTTAGTAGCATGAGTCGAAGGTTCCTCTTTTTCGTTGACTTCCAGCACGCTGCGCAGTGACGATAAGCCTGGTCTGACACGCGATGCCGCTTCCGTCAATGCTGGATTAGCACCGGATTTTTGACGTACATCGTACGCAGTGGTAAGCAGTTCCGTGTATATCGTCTCTAAGCGTTTTTGATCTGTAAGTGGACTGTCCGGTTCTGGTGCAACGAAATGATCATCTTTCAGCTCGAATCCTATGGCCTCCATGATGCGTTTGCTAAAGAAAAAAAGATCAATGATGATAATTATATATTTCGGATCTAACAAGAGACGTAAGCTCGTGGTTACCTAGACTCATCGAGACCCATACGGGCTTGAAAGTTCTGATTGTGGGTATTGATCGAACGCCGAACACCGTTAAGTAGTCCTTGAACATACGTCAATAAAACAAGGAGAGTGGAGGCTACTGTAGGTTGCTGCTGTGCATTTTGGCCAATGTCGGCATACGTCTGAACCAAGGGACGTGTGATCGACAAGGACTGTATCAGATCCATTTTCAGGATGGGCGGTACGATAGATATTTTAACAAAGGTTGCGCAAACACAGCACTGGAAACAATGTTCTGTTACGTGATGGTAGTGATGCGTGAGGTTCTCAGCAATCGGACAGCGTGATTCTGCTAGGTTCATGTGGATTTTGACGGAGCAGTGGCACGTTTGACAAATGAGACTGACATCCGGTTCTCCTTCAGGCGCAACATTCTCCTTGTCGTCCTGAACGCTCTGTGTTGGCTGCGGTGCCTGACATGTCAATAACAAGTGCGGGTGCCATTTTTCATCTATACAAGTATGTTGGATGAGCTCAGAGAGACCTGCAGGGCTGTATGCTGGAGAACCCAAGGCTGGGGTATCTTTGGCATTAGCGTTGCGAGGTGGCAAAGGAGGGGGTGATTCTGCCATCTTTTAATCGGTGCAGCTTTATGCGGCGGAGACCAGAGTAGCAGGACGTGTGGTCCTTTCTCGGTCATTATTCGCAATGTGAGGTGGCGGAACAACGGGCTCGGTCGGACTGACCTCACAAACATCATTTCCTAGCGACGCTATGCTATTCTGCGAGAAGCGATCCGGGAATATTCATAGAATTGCAGTCTGTTAAACTTAGCCAGCTTTGCAATATCTGACTCAGCAGAAGCAATAGTTTGGACCGTGAAGGAGAAATAAATAGACTTTTCTTTGTGCTGTAGAAATGAGCCGTGCTTTATTTGATTTAATGGAGTGAAGATGCTATCAATGAAAAAGACGGATAAATTCATGACGTAACAAGAATATATTTACATGCAGACATGCTTAAGAGAAGAGTTTCTTTTCAAAGCTGTGCAAGCCGTGAACACCACCTTCCAACTGGGCGGAAGCAGTGCGCTTTTCGAAGCGAACAATGCCGTCCTTGGCGTTTTCTTGGAGCATACGGACACTGCGGCAGCCAATATCTTGCAACGAGTGTTGAAGACCGGTAGTAAGGTAGGGAATAAACTTGCGAACGGAGCCCTTGTCGACAACATTGCCGACAACACCTTGAGCAACCTTGACGGTATCACCTTCGGAAAAGTAGCGCTTGGTGGCAGCATTGCCATCCTTGCCGCCCTTGTTGTTCATGGCATCAATGGAGCCCATACCACGGTATCTCTTGAGACGCTGACCTTCGTGGTAAAAGTATTCACCGGGGGATTCAGTGGTACCAGCCAAAAGACCGCCCATCATGACTGCAGAGGCACCGAGAGCCAATGCCTTAACAATGTGACCGACGTTACCGATACCGCCATCGGCAATGGTGGGAACGCCAAACTTGCGCGCGAATTCGGAAACCTTGTAGACAGCAGTAGCTTGACCGCGACCACAGGCCATGACTTCCTGAGTGATACAGATGGAGCCGGAGCCCATACCGATACGGAGACCGTCAGCGCCAGCAGCGATCAAGTTGGCAGCTTGCTCGCGGGTAACGACGTTTCCGGCAATGACATCAAGCTTGGGGAAATTCTGCTTGATCCAGCGGATCATCTCCAACTGATAGATGGAGTTGCCCTGAGACGAGTCCAAGACAACAACGTCGAGGCCAGCCTCAACGAGCAAAGCCAAACGATCCTTGTCATCGGGGCGGGTGCCAATGGCAGCGCCGACCAAGAGCTGCTTGCTGTCAGCAGACTTGGAAGCCAAGGGGTAATTCTGGTTCTTGAGCAAGTCAGAGCGAGCCAAAAGCGAGACGAGACGGCCTTCCTCATCGACGATGGGAAGCTTGCCCTTCTTGGAGGTCTTGAGGATTTCGTTGGCTTCAGTGAGAGTGATACCCTTCTTGGCAACGACCAAATCGGTGGTCATGATGTCCTTCAACTTGGAGGTAGAGTCATCGTGGAACTGAATGTCACGGGCAGTAACAATGCCAACAAGCTTGCCATGCAACTTGCCGGTATCTGTGAAACGCACAAAGTTAGCTTCTCATGGTTGCACAACGACAAGAACAATCGGGACGGCTAGGGCACGAGCCATACCAGTAATGGGAATACCGCAGAAACCAGATTTTTCCTTGATGGCTTGGACATCAGCGACAATGTTCTCAGGGGACAAGACAACAGGGTCAACAATGAAACCGTTCTCAAACTTCTTGACCTTGCGGACCATGTCAGCCTGCTCCTCGGCAGAGCAGTTGTGATGGATGATACCAATACCACCCAAAAGCTAAAGAAAAAAGGAAAAGGGGGATGATCCCATGTGATCAGATCATGCCCTAGCACATTTATGCAAAGCATGAGCAAAAACTTACAGCCATGGAAATAGCCATGTCAGTCTCAGTGACAGTGTCCATGGGAGAGGACATGAAAGGAGTCTTGAGAGTGATGTTCTTGGTAATCTTGGACTCGAGGCATGCTTCGTGAGCAGGGAAATCAATGTAACCAGGCAAAACCAAGAAATCATTGTAGGTCAAGCCGCCTTGGGCCTTCTCGTCAAACAGATCTTCCAAAGTAAGGCCGTCGCGACGACCATACTTCTCCAATTCGGCCACGGCGTTGGCAGGGTCAAGGTAAGTTTGGGACATAATAAGGGGTTTATTTAAAAGAGGTAGTAAAAAGTGTACTTTGTTGGAGGGGGCGGTTAAGCCCCCCTCACTTCTTGAGCGCAAAAGCTGCTGCTTTTATACCTGTGATTCGGCGGAGTGTGTAAAATTTTTTTTCTCTCGACGGATCTCCGTCCACCATTCAGTGAATGCAACTGGGCGATGGACCTTTTCCAATCACATTTGAGCAGTGCTTCTAGCAGTAGTTTTTGGAAAAGGGTGGCTGTGAATGCAGATGATCATCAGAAAACATTGAACAAAAACACAGTGCTATACTCTGCACATAGCTACGTTTCTGGAGGCGTAAAGAGTATCCCTTACAGAGACGTGACCAGCTTTTGCAGGTTGCACATTGATCGTTATCATATCTCTCGAGTCCATTCCAGATACCTGTTATCTCTGAATATCGTCGTTTTGCTCTCTTAGCTTCTTCCAGTAACCTATGAACAGTCTTTATATTGTACCGTCATGGAGACCACTTAAGCGAGAGTAGGTCTCAGCTAGTCCCTTGTTAGTTGCTTAGCGAGCATTTACAAAAGGTACTTGGAATAATTTAGCAGTATTCCTGTTTCTAAAAGTGATAAGAGTCATCATCTCGTATAGTAGTTTGATTGATAAACTATATTTATCCTGACTACTCATTCAACTTTTGATACATCTCGGAATTCACGCTAACGAATTTGTCTGCATGATGTACAAATGATACATTAGGTGGATGACAAATCAATAAACTATTGGAGACATTATCTTCTTCCCAGTGCAAGTGTGAGGGGGAATGGACATGATCCTGTGTATTCTACATTGTATGGCGCGTAAGATATGTTTTCGTTTGAAGCAGTATTTCAATGCCAGTCAAGGCATAGTGATATTATAGAATCCAAAGGAGAAAATTGCAAACTACATGATACTACATACTCGTTTTTGCGTCAAGTCTATAAGAGTGGGAGGAATGATGACAGCAACGATAGAAAGGGCGAATTGTTTGCTTTTGAAAACAAAGCCCCAGTGCGCTCGCTCGTCAGATAGCTAGGATGATATTTAGGCGCGTAGATGGACTACAATGATCTTGAGAAAACGGGAAGCCGGTGTCCGCAGGGCTTGTATCATAGCTTGCAATGGTCGGACTCGGCTTTCTTCTGATTCGTTTATACGAGATTTTCGTACAAATCCTATATTTATCCAATTGCCGGATACATTCGTGCAGTGGTAACGGGATGCATTTGAGCTACAAAGGAGTAAGTATAAAGACTGACTTACGCACTGATTTTTTGCTGCACTGGCCTGCTACCTCTTTGAAACAGTGCTAGAACCACCGAGCTCTTTTCAACGAGCTGTTGACTCGATGCGTAGTTTGGATCCAAAATAGCTGAGCTTTGCGGTCAGCCAATTGCTGGTCTGCCTCATCGCATAATGGTCAGAGAGACTAGGGAAACACCTCTCTAAGCTTTTCATAAATTTCCCTGTTTGTCAAGGATCCGACGTGTGGAACTCTGAGGCATCGGGATCAGTTGCTGCGAACGGTGCCTTGATAAAACCTTCAAGTTCGAGAGCTCCATTATCAGCTGCACCAAGTTCCTTTTCCTCATACAGGATATGCTCTATGTAGCGAGCTATTGCTATTGCTGACTTCACCATTATATTTCCAGCATGGGCGCCAGGACCCTTCGGGAAGCAATCGATGATTGTATTGACGGATACACCGTTCCAATGAGCGCTAGGCCAACTTAATAATGTTGGTCTTGCTCTAAATGACTAAAGAAAAGTGGAATACGAGGTTTCAGTTATTATTGTAAAATCAAAAGCGTAATGCTATTACCTCCTGTTTCTTGGGAGGAGCTTGCTTTGCCCCTCGCTTGACTTCCTTGATCTTCGGCTTAGATCTGTCAGCTGCTTGCACGTTCAGGGCGCGTTTAAGATCCTGCCGGCATCGATTTCATTATCGGTGTTATTTAGGCCCAATTTTGGACTCATGGAGGAGTCGTCTGAGGTCGAGATAGAAGGGAACCATAACAGTACGTGAGACTCAGTCGCACTGGTCTATTTTGTAGTGGAACAAGGAGCTGCTAGTGCTTGGTATTTGGATCCTCGCAAACAATGAAAGGTTCGTGGCAAACATCATTCTCCCAGGTTATTTCTCGTACGGACTCAAATAAAGTTTTCCTTGTCGGATGCGTACGGAAGACGGACTAACGGTTAGCTATGTTCTGTTAGCAAGAGGATCCGTGGACTGTTCCCTAATCGTATTGGAGCATCACAGTTTATCTTATATCTGCTGGAAATTAAATGGCGGTCGTTTTGCACCATGCTTCCTGGAATCCTTGTCTTAACAGCAGGATGACAACCGAGATGACTAATTCAACTTAACGACAGTCTACAAGCACTTGTCCGATCTCTTGGACGTCGTATTTGATGCAAACGACATCGTAGACAGTAATTGGTACTTGCCCTTTTGCCTAAACTGCCTTTTGGACAATGCTCACAAGCTTTTAGGGCAAACAAGGCAATGGAGGGAGACTCGGAGCACCTTAATCATGTAACGTACAAACCTGACTACATGGTGTACTTCCGATATACCAAGGGCAAGAAGAATCTATTCACGGCTGAAGTCAAGCCCATTGCTCGGCAAGCTGACGCAGTGAACGATACCGTGAAGTTAGGGTATGAGCTCAAGCTGATGATGGACCGGCTCCTTGCAGCAAGAGTCCCATCTGCCGTTGTATGCGGGCTCGTTGTCAAAGGTAATTGCTTATCAAGGGAATCAATTATAATGCTCAAAGACTCCATGCTATCAAAAGGCTCTGTATGCGCAGTGTATGCGATGGATTTCAAATATGAGGCCATCTACCGTATGACAAAATGCTGCGAGTTTGAGCTTCCATATTCCTTGAAAACCATACCTCTACTACCTCAAGCGGTCGAAGGGATGCTTCAGCTTCGAGTATGTCCATTGCACAACCAGTTTGTCCAGTGTCTTATATACCATATGTTTCATTCGTAGGGCTTTGTTGAGGATGCTGCAAACGGGCTCATACGCAAGCACAGCAACCAGGCTATTGGCTTGAAGGCCAGTTCAAAGACATTGACGCCTAAGCGTTTTAGGCGAGAATCATTTGGGCCACATGAGAAGATAATAAAGAAGAAGGGCAAGCCGAGAAAAGTCTGATCTCATGCTCTTGTAAAATATGTTTTTCCTTTGTTATACACTCTGTACATATCGTCAAATATCATGGTAACTATATACAAAATCGAGACAAGGTCAGTAAAGGAAGATACCAGCGCACCAGGAAACAATACATATCCTCCAGTGCGTTCGATGCATGGCTCTCAATGAGATGTCGTTTGGCGCCATCCCGGCCTAACCGGGGACTTCCCACTCCCAGCTTGTAGCGTACCGCAAGCCGGACATTTCTCAAATCAACGCTGCATGCGAGATTGCTGGGCATTCATGACGACAGCTCACTTCAGGACTGCGTACTCAGGTAGAAGACAGGTAAAACAGCAGGTCAAAATGTCACTAGCTACATGAAAGACTTTATCTTTCGACCTGCTTTCTTTTTCATTGTTGGTTCATGGATCTGCATTGCGTCACTGCTTGAAGTGAACCACAAGGCTGTATGAATGGTGAACATAAACACAGCTGGCCAATAAGACTTCATCTCTCTAGTCCTTCTTCAAACACGCTACTTAAGACTTTTATCCAGCAGCTCGACTACAAATGGCCTTACCAAACCTCTGGAAGATTTATGCCTCATTTCGCACTCCTGAAGAGGAACGACAATTTTCGCGATCTGCATTCTTCAAATTCTCAGGCTACATTCTATCCTGTATAGTAATGACCGTGCTGGCATCGCGCACTGTGAACAGCAAGACCAAACTAGTCACTAGTTAACAACGATGACCTTTGGATTGCGAATTTACTCAACTTAATGTTGCAAGAATGTCACATAAAAAACCAAATTATGTATGAATATACCCATTTATGACTACACACACGCATGTAATCCGATCGTAAATCAATGCATTAAAAAGTATGTTCTGTTTGCATATTTTCAGCGTGGTCTACGAAACCAAATATATACGGCTTTGGTCTTTCCGTCAATCAGTGTAACTGATTGTTATTTAAATTGGAGGAGGAAAAGAAAATTTTCAAAATTCTGATCAGTTTTCTCGGGCGTCAATGATATTATTTAGTAGGCGCAAGCATGATATGTCAGCTATTAAGCGGATGTTTTTAATTTGCGTTAGTAACTGTGTGAAACAGAGTGAGCGCGAGTCACATTGAGATATCCAGGAAATGGGATTGCAAGCGTAGGTGCATTATTCGGTATTCATTCGTTCTTGTACCAGTTATGCGCGTGCTTGCTCGAGTCTAAATGGCTAGTAATATTTGATCCTTTCAAAGACAGAGGATCTAAATCCCAGCTTGTAGAACGTAATGTTCAGCATCGAAGCTATCAAAGGCATGGCAAGATATTAATTCGGTGCTACAAGTGCACTTTTCGATCTTTGCAAAGAGTATTAGTGTGCTTGCTGACATTTCTATCTCGATGTGGACGTGTGTAACTCTACCCCTTCCATTTCTTTCTTCACATGTGCTATGTATTATGCGTAGATATGTATAGCTAGGTGGTTGCAGATTTTCGGCATGTCCTTTTCTCTAGAGACAAGCATGGTAATAGATTTAACAAGATCATAGAAACTGGCTATGTATTAGCAAAGGTGATTTTGACGCAATTAATCTAATAAAAGGTCTTGTTGTTTCGCCGTTCATTATCGCTCCAAAAAAAGGTACTTCTTTAATCGGAGTTGTTAGTTCCCGCAAGCGAATGGTAAGAGGCGATCTTTATTGCAATGAGGGCGTGACATGCTGCGACGCAAATAGGATGATTTTTATATTTCTGCTACTATATAATTTTCCTTTCACTTCACATGCAGACAGGATAAAAATGATCGACGAGAATTTCCAGGACCTCGGCCGGGTAGCAGTAATCAGGTGGGGATAAAGTAGGTTGCTCAGGTACAAGGTAGATTCTACCTCAAAAGGGGTATTGTACGACCAAAACGGTTTTGTTCATCAAACGTATTGTACAACGCTAACCTTGTGGCAGGATTCGTTGGCTACCAACGGACGCGGGGTTGCAAAAGCGGATTTAAAATGACGGTGGGATTCCCATCCCGTATCGTGATTTACACACACCACTTATTCCAGCAGGCATTTGCGCTCCTTTCTTCCGTTTGCTTTTGCAGCCACGATGGCGACATCCGACTTTTATACCCAAAAGAACTCGATTCCTGGACTCATTGATGAGCTCCACAAGACCTTCAAAACCGGTAGCGTGTTTGAGCCAAAATAATATCGAAAATGTTGGGTTGATTCTCCAATTAAACTACTCTTTGCTCGATCCGTTTAGGTCTTACTAAGGATCTCGCTTTCAGAAAGCAGCAGCTACGAAGCTTGATCCGGTGTATGCAAGAGAACCAAGAACAAATTATCGATGCACTGCACAGGGATCTACACAAGCATCGCTTGGAATCCAACATTGGCGAAATTTCGGCCGTCATTGAGGATGCCCTTTACATGATTAAGGTAACGATTTATCTGTGAAATTAAGTGATTTCCGAGATATAGCTCACACCAATCATCCAACAGAACGTCGATCGCTTTTCAAAGCCAAAGTATACCAAGAAACGTTTCCAGATGAACGCTCTTGACAAAACTTACATCCGCAAGGAGCCCAAAGGCGTTGTAGCCGTTCTGGGTGCATGGAACTATCCAATCAACCTTTTGCTGTTACCAGTTGTTGGTGCGATAGCAGCCGGCTGCTGCGTTGCGATCAAGCCTTCCGAGGTATCTGTTCATACCGCGGAATTACTGGGCCGCATTTTGCCGAAATACCTCGATCAGCGCGCGTACGTTGTCATCAACGGCGGTGTAGATGAAACAACTATTCTGCTGGACCAGCGACTTGATCATATTTTCTACACCGGCAATGGTCGCGTCGGTCGCATTGTTATGACAGCCGCTACTAAGCATCTCGCCTCTGTTACGCTCGAGCTGGGTGGTAAATCGCAAGTATCTTCCTCTTTTTTTACATAGTATGCATCTATTAACTCGAGGGAATTTTCAGGCCCGCTGTTGTCACCCCTGATGCGGATATTAACATCACAGCAAACCGACTGATCTGGGGCAAGTTCTTCAATGCGGGCCAAGTGAGCAGACAATGTTTTATTTCTCTCAGAGAAATATTTTTAACTCAATGAAACAAAATTTTATATTAGACTTGCGTTGCACCAGATTACGTGCTCGTATCCAGCGGCCAGGTCGAGCGGCTCATTGTGGCTCTCCGAAAGGTTGTCCGCCAATATTACGGCTCTGATCCTCAAAAGAGTGCATCATATGGCCGCATCGTCAACACCCGCCAGTTTGACCGTCTCAAGAACCTCTTGGATGCCTACGACAAGAAATCCATCGTAGTCGGTGGTGAAACCGACCGCGACGACTTGTACATTGCACCTACTATCGTCTCTCCCGTCGACCCGGACGATCCCAACTTGATGGGTGAGGAAATTTTTGGCCCCATACTGCCTATTGTTCCTGTTAAGGATATGGATGCTGCCCTCCAAGTTATCAACTCGAGGTACGTAAACTTACCGCAGCGACCCGCGCATCGCTTGTGCTAACTCCTAGACACAGGGATTATCCATTGGCTTTGTATGTCTTTGCAGGAAGTGAGAAATCCTACAACTACAGTAAGTAGTCTTCATATTTAATTTTATTATTGCTTGCATCTCCACTCACGAGCGCATAGTCCTTAACAACACGAACTCTGGCGGTGCGCTCGTGAACGACACGTTGATGCACTTGGTAAGTGGATAGAAATCAAGCTTATTCGCGAGGTAGTACTAACTAAATGGCTAAAGCAAGAACTCTCGTTGCCATTCGGCGGTATCGGTCCTTCCGGACAAGGCTCATACCACGGCGAAAAGTCCTTTGATACTTTCACCCACGAGCGCTCGACGATGGTTAAGTCCACTCGCTTTGAAAGCGTCCTGACGGCCAGATACCCACCGTACAACGACGACAAAGGTCTGGTTCTGAATATGCTGACTTTCCCCATGCCGAACGGCTTCGGAGCCAAGATCAAGTATGTGCTGCGAGCCTGCGCTGCATCTTTCAGAGTCCTCTTTGGAAAGGAACCCACTGCCTAAAAGAAAGGGGGGGGGGGGCAGCAACAATAATTTAATCGGAATTGTTAGCGGCGGACGCGACGCTAAACAACCGCAAGTCCGTTCATTTATCTTTTAATTCCACACACACACGCACACCACTTGAGATATATATTTATTTAGACCTTTTCATAATCTTTCTCTCTCTTAGTAGCTGCTGCAGCTGCTGCAGCTGCTGCTCTATTATTTTATTCGATCCTTTCTCCTCCTCCGCTCTTTGATTTTCTTACCTATATCTTTATCTTTTTCTTTACTCGCTATCTTCCATTATATGGCCCTTTCCCGCCCACTCCCCTTCTTGCAACTCTGGCGTGGTTTAAATTACTTTATACAACAATAATATGGACCGACAAAGTTAATTCTATCAGTTTTTCATACTACAAAAGATCTCGGACGGCGTTGTTGCTGCTGTCGCTGTGGCAGCTGCTGCTGAGCAGAAAGAGGAGGGGTTGTGGGGACCTTGCTGCCATCCCACATGAGGTTGTTTGGATCGAGTTGGAAGCTAGGAGCCGGACTAGGTGGAAGCGGTGTGTTGAGGGCGACTTGGAAGGATGCGGGCGACAAGCAAGCGGGCGAGTTATCACCACTGAGATCAAACAGCTGGTTCAGGGACAGCCCTTGTCGTTCCGCTAGCTGGGAGAGTAAAAATTGCTGCTGGCTTTGCATTTTGCGGGTTTCTTCAAACCCTTGCAATAGGTTTGAGAAGTTCTCTTCGAGTGCTTGAAACTGCCGCTGCAGGTCCGACTGGGAGATTTGAAGCGTCGAGCAGGCTATCTGAAAGTCTCCTGCCTCCCGCCGCAGCGTCTCAGAGTCCATCGTCTTGCGCCGAATATCTCGCAGAAGATCTGGTCGCTCGCGTTGGAACTTGGCGTGTGAAAACTCCCAGATCTCGTTCTCATTACCACGCTGCCCTCGCGCGGACTTGTTCACTTTATGGAACCCATACCTGTTTTCGAGACCTTTAGTGTACGATATTTGTATTATTCTTAGGAGGAGGTTTTCCTTACATGTTTAACAGACGCACAAAGCTGGAAAAGTTTCCATGCTTAAAGTATTCCGGTAGAACTTGATCTGAAAACCTTTTGATATTTCGAATAAAAAATGATGTACCGTTAGGACTCCAGTAAATCAAATTCTGGTGCCGAGGATCATTTATCAAACTATTTATGCACGAAGATTTGTTAACAAAGAATCTCCTCACATCTGAACCATCAACATTTACTTGTAGAGTTTGTTTATAAAGGAGCTGACACCTCTCTTTGTCGCTTTGCTTGATCGTCGCTGCTCGTTTTCGCTGCTCGAGGCGGATGCTAGATCACTCGGAACAAACAACGATCCGTCCGACGCTCTGTGAAGCGACTGTGTATCCGATAGATTGACAAAAGTTAAAAAGTCTGGATTGATGTCCAAGTAATCCAAATTATTAGACATCCTTTCTTATGTGCCAAAAGAAATAAGAAGGAAGAAGGGTGGGGGGACGAGGCGGGAGAAAGACTCATGAAGGGAATAAGGCAGGTTTTTCCACTCCCCCCAATCTGAGCTTACGGTGGCGTGATGTCTCAGTTGTCAAAGGGTCCAACAATCGGGTAACCAAAGCCTTAGTCAGAAATGAAGCCATTGCATTTATCTAATGAATCTTATTAGTATTGTTTTGGGATACAGGTCCTTGCGGTGACAATGCTGGTGGCGGCGGTGGCTGCGGCGCTGGTGGCCGTTGTTCTATAAACTGCTGTAACGTTTGCTGCGTTGCATTAGAGTGATGCTGTGGTCCATTCAATCCTGTCGGCTGTTTACTTGCAGTGTTTCTTGTAAGATTGATACTCTGATGTGGTGGGCGAGTATCAGTATCGATAGAAGGAATGTTCGCCATTGGAAACGGGGGATAAAAATAAAACGGTCGCTGCGGGGTGGCTGTAGGATGCGATAGGTTCACTGGTGGATGAGACAATGCTGGCCGTGAAGTTGAAGGTGCAATAGGTCGGGGATACATCGCTGTTGTCGAGGTTGATGACAGCGATGGTAGCGATACGGGATTAGAAACTACAGAAGGCGGAGGTCCTTGCGGGCGGATACCAGTATTAGTCCCCAGCTGCGGGTGGAGAGGAGGAAAAGATGCCGGAAT
Source organism: Rhizomucor pusillus (assembly GCF_041956525.1). Lineage (NCBI taxonomy): Eukaryota > Fungi > Mucoromycota > Mucoromycetes > Mucorales > Lichtheimiaceae > Rhizomucor > Rhizomucor pusillus. The sequence goes on along the minus strand of NW_027192161.1, from coordinate 381,479 downwards.
AAAAGGCCGTGAGGCAGATTCCTGCTGCCTCGTTCCTGGCGGCTGCTGTGTATTTTGTGTTTGGATGGGACGCATTAGACGTACAGGCATATTGGCATGTGATTGTGTGCCTTCCGCCGGTGGAGCGATGATAGGATAAACACCGTATTTTTGAAAAATTGCACGCGCAAGCTCTTCAACCGTGTTCACTCTGGGTAGCTCTAATATCCGCTGTTGGAAGTTGGTATTCGTGGATGCAGGCCTTTCGTTGGGATGGCCAAGTCCATTCAGAGCCGGAAGTGGCAAGTTTGGATTGTTCTGTGGCGCCTTCTTTGGCCTTCCTCGCTTTTTTGGTTGTTGTTGCTGCTGCTGCATATGATGTTGGACGTACGGCTGCTGGAAGCGCGTTGTGCTCACCATCTGGTTGTTCTGCAAGGGTGGTGTTGATAATGGAGGTACAGTTGCCGAAGTCTGCGTTATAGCGCTGGTAACAGCTGCTGCAGGTAGAATAAAAGGTTTTTGTCTGAAATCTTCATCCTCAGTAACGGTTTCTTTATCCGACTCGCCAGCGCTATCTTGTACATATGATGTATCCGATTGCAGTGACTCGGGAGATCCAGAAGTACCAGGAACTAGCTCTTCCAGCCCTTTCTTCTTGGCAATTCCTTTCTTTTTGGTCTTTTTCGCAGTCGGTTCATCGGCAAAACCATAGTAATTCTAATATTTCAACCGTAAGTTGCTTTGCATAGCATATATGTTTATGTGTAACCACTTACCACAGGCGCCCGCTTTCTTCGCTGACCTCGTCCTAGTTCTTCCTTCTCTTGCTGCATTTCTTTCAACTGTTCAGCCTTTTGTTTCAGATAATTCGACCAAAAATCTTCTTGTTTTTGATCTGCTTCCTGTGATTCCTCTATCGGTAGCTCCTCCCCCTTCTTGTCAAGGCTCCATACTTTGGCGAATGCAAAAGACTGCTTTGACTGTTCAGCTTCTTGATCTGTTTCCTTATCTTGTTCGGTTGTAGCTTGGCTTCTGTCCAAAAGGTCGTCGACAGCCGCAGAATCATACACGATATCTTCTGAGCTATCCTCTTCAAACAACGCCTGGGCGCCAAATTTCAAGATGCTCTCCACATCCAAATCCTCGATGCTCTCTTCCTCCATCGTCTCGACAATCAAGTGATCCAGCATCATCTTCTTTTTGGCCATTTGCGCAATTTTTTCTTCCACAGAGTATCGTGTCATAAACTTGAGAATAAGCACAGGCTTCTTTTGGCCAATGCGGTAAGCTCGACCGGCTGCTTGCATATCAGAGTGCGGATTGTAATCAAAATCCCACATGATAACTGTATCGGCTGTTGCAAGATTGATGCCAACGCCGCCGGCTCTCGTCGTTAGCAAGAACACAAATACGTCTGAATCCGGAGCATTGAATCGGTCGATACTGTCTGCTCGTTGTATGCCCGCCGTCTCTCCATCGATTCTTTCGTATTTGTAACCTTCTGCTGCTAGGTAATCCTCGAGTACGTTCAAAGTAAGCTTCATTGTCGAAAAAATTAGCACACGGTGGCCGTCCTTCTTGAGTTTGGGTAGCATCTGATGCAATACTTGAAGTTTTGATGATGCTTCGATCAAGGCTTTGTGAATAGCTGCTGCGTTCGGTTGCTGCATTTCGACACCGTCAATCAAATATGGATGGTTCAAAGCTTTACGCAGTTGCATCAGCGTGTTGCTGAGACTCTTTTTGCTATTCTTATTGTTCTTGTTATCATTACTGATCAATGCCGCGTAGGAGATCATATTCTTTTCCAGGATGTCTTTGCAGACTTCCTTTTGCAGAGGGGTCATTGTGACCGGCACAATGATCTCTGCTTTGGGTGGAAGCTTGCCTCGCAAAACCAGCTCTTTAGTCCTTCGCAAAAAGTATGGCCTGAGTTCATCGTGCAACTCTTTGACCAAGTCCTTGTTAAGATCACTGTATTTCTTTTCGAGGTCTTCAACGTCCTTGAATCTATTTGGATCGATAAAGTGCATGATATTCATCAACTCCCGCACGTTATTCTGCAACGGGGTTCCTTTAATGGTGTAAATATGACGTTTTGCGCAACATTTTCTGAATAGTTTACTCACCTGTCATCAACACTGTGTGACTGAACTCCAAGTGTTGCAGCTTCTTGAACAGTGAACTGGCATCACTCTTGAGTCTCTGACCTTCGTCAACGATGAGTGCTGGCCAATATGGAAGTCGGTGGAACAATCCTTTATCTTTGAGCACAGATTCGTATGTCATGATCACAGCGTGGCACTTGATTTGATCATAATTGTGCACTCCTCGGAAAATCTCATAGTCGCGTGCATACTGCAAGGCCCTGGCCGAGCCATGGTAAGGTACAACGACCATATCTGGCGCCCAGGTTTCGAATTCACGTAGCCAATTTGAAGTTGTGCTGTTCGGAACCACAAGAACAAAAGGATAGATAGAGAATCGATGGACAAGATAGTAAAGGAAACTGATTACTTGCACAGTTTTACCTAGACATATACTTAGCAATAGAACGATCGCAGGCACCAACTTTTTACCTACCGAGACCCATGTCGTCAGCTAGGACACAAGGAGAATCTCGTTCCCACTGATATATTAACCAGCTTGAAAATAATAACAGCATTGCTAAGTCCAATTAATCCGCACAGATAAAAAACGTTATTCTGAATATTTACTTGAGACCATCAAGTTGATGCGGGAAGAGTTCACCTCCAGTGATGAAATCAGGCTGTTTCCGAAGTTCGTGCCGTCGGTACTCTTCCGCTGTAGCTACTTGTCTAACTTCTTTGATCTTGGTTGCTATTTTGTACGGTGGTTTCAGTTGCCATCCCTTGATGTATTTCGAGAAAGCTATCGCAAATGCTGGATAGAGCTTGGAGTCTTTAGCTGGAGGGTCATCCCAACATACTATATTCACACCGTTTAGTCAACCAAAAAAGTTCTTGAGAAAATATTTAATTAATAAACAATACCATCTTCGTAGGATCTTGAAGCATATTTTACAAGAACACGGTCAACAGTATCGATGCTATCAGTTTTGATCACGTTTCCGTGGTGGTCTTGTGCTTCCAAAATGCGATCAATAGTAATCCAAGATTTGGGAATAGCATCTTCGTAACTTTGGGACTTGGTAAATACAGCTTTGGTGCAGTAATACCGGTGTATCGTGGGCGACACTGCAGCACACCACGCTTCCGGCACCCAAGTTGAGTGTCTATATGATTCATCCTTCCATTTGACCAACAATTCTCTCGGTTTCGCCGTTTCATCATCAAAAAACTTGGATCGATCCTCGGGATCTTTAGCCGAACGCCATGCCATGATCTTTTCGGGCTGTCCGTAGATGATACATTCTGGGCAGTGCCATTCTTTGCCACACACTGATTTATCTTTTCGTAGTTCTTCAGGGATATTCTTCAAAAGTGTATCGCTGACATGCGGAAAGTCAGGAAGGCAGTCGTAGTGATAAGTTCTGGTACATCTGCGGCAGCGGAACAATAGGCAGTTCTCGTCCTCTTGCTGATATGTAATTTCGGGTTGTGTATCCACTTCCGTGTTGTCTTCTGCTGCAGGCTTATCATTCGTCATTTTGACGGTGACTTTAGTTCGTTGATCAGGTTTACCGCATACAATACATAGCGGTAATGCCGTGGGATCTTTCTGCCGTCGTTCTTCAACTTCTCGGAAACAAAGCGTACATTGATACTGTAACTTCTTTTCTTCGCCCTTAATAAGCTGATTTCTAAGTCTCAACTTCGCACTCTTTTTAGATGAAGTATTGCAGCTTTCGTGCGCGGCTGCGCTGCATGTCAGACATAGCAGCAATCGTCCTTGCATCTCCCGCACCTCGGCTTTCGTCATGACGAATGGATCGCCATCATCGTCGCTATCGCGCATCTTATCCGTCAATAATCTGGCTGGTGGTCCATTTGGGTATCCTGGCGATTCACATCGAAGGCAATTGATCCAGTGTGCATTCATAACATTTCGCGAATATTGATCAATGTCCTCAAAAACACCGTCTGAACGCCTGAACGGTGTATTTTTGAACGCTTCTAAATTCTTGTCTTGAGCGCTGCTCTTTCGTGCATCAAGATTCTGATGGTAATGAATTTTGGGCACAGGACGGATTCTCCTCTGTTTTCTAGGCCGCTCATCGTCGTCATCCGTCTCCATTGCTACATCTTTCTGAGATGGACGTTTTGGCTTCCTCGCATATTCATCATCTGAATCTAACGCTGCTTTTTGAATTGATCTCGTGGATCGTCGAACATCCACTTCAAAACTGCTCGCCGTGGTTTCCCGTTCCTTTCGGCGTGAAGATGCTCTCTGCGATACAATAAACTTTTCATCGCTAGTCTCTGATTCAATTGCTTCATATTCACAATCGGGTATATTAGATGCTCCGAAGCGTTCTACCGTTTTCTGTTGTTTCTCATTCGTCTTGTCCGTCCACGGTTTCCCCTCTGCACCGCTACTGCTGCCAGAAGCAGAACTCGCATCTTCTTTGCTCGAAGGCTCAGAGTCGGTATCCATATCCGACCGACTAGTTTGTCCTTCGTCCACAAAATCACTGTCTGATGACTCTTGCTCTTCTCCAGCTTTCAATAGATATTGGTGCTCGTACGCCTCCATCAGTCCGCCGTCAACTCTGCGCATAATCCGAGGAGTTTCCTGTATCATCAAGCCATTAACAATCAAGCGGCAGCTTTAACGTGAACTATGTATATATATTACCTCTGACTGCGATCCATCTTTCCACTCGACAGTGTACGTAACACGACCTGTGCCCGTTATATTCCTGTCAATGATAGCTTTCACTGCACCGTGCGCCTGGACTTTTATTCTCGCTTCCACATCGCTGTAGAATTCTTCTTCAGAGTCGCTGCTGGGCACGGAGAAGATTGGAGAAAGTACTTTTCGATCAATCACGACCGCGCTTGACACGAGCCATTTTGAATAAATAAGCTAATCAAATGGATCAGTGTCACTTTTCAGTTCGAGTATCCATGCAGCGTACGTACACTTTCCGGTATAGTTTTTACCGTGCGATCTGGCAAAGACTGTGCCATGTTCTGCGCGGCAGAAAAAATAAAAAAAAAAGAGAGGTCGAGGTTGGAGGAGGAAATTGTTTTCAGAGAATCGCGAAGTTGTCGCTGAGTATTCCATTGTGGTCCCGCAGCAACAGCAGCGCTACTTTGCTTATCGTCTTCCCAACTTTAGATGAAAAGTGTATGACCTCAAACCGAAAATGATCCGGTATATTTAGAGCGTCCACAGAGATTTATACGCGATATTGCATTCGAGATAAGCAATTTTTGCTTGATTTGTGCTATTGTCCTACTCAATTCTAATAGTTGAATACTGCATCAGACAGGAAATTAACAATATGAAGACGGACTCCTTTGTTATTAAATTTTATTGACATTTATTATTATAATCTGTGGTGTTGGTAGATCACAACGAACTCACGGCACCTTTTGATGACAGCAGGCAAATGCATAGCAAGTGATAGTAATCCTCGATCACCACGTTGACTAACAGCTCTGCAAGGAATATCCCTCTCCGTAGTATTTCGATGGTTGGATCTTGCACGGTGCTGGTCGATTATGATATTATTACTCACTTTTCTTTTCCTTTTTGAGAATACGAATGCTTCCGCTTCGTTAACTTTCGTCTTCTTTTCATATTTCCCTGAATTAAATAAGATATCCAGATAAGCTGCACAAAGACAGAGTTTGTGTAAACAGTTTGCTGCCATTGTTCATATCAATCAATCAATATGCTTCTATCAGATCAGGGATGATAGAAGTCCGTTTCACTCTCCTTTTCCTCTTTTGCCTATGCAAAGGGCGGGCGTTGGAGCCGATGGCGTAGTTACAGAAACGTTTTGTACTTTTTTCTTTTGATGAAAGAGGATAATAAACATCTATGGCTTCCTTATTTCGACTTGCTCAGTGATGATCACGAAACAATCTACTCGCGTGCCATAGAGATCGCGCCTTGTGTCGTCCGTCTGATGATCTGCTACGACGGCGCGTCTTGCCCTACTGTGCTTCTTCCCGTCAAAACGGATGAGCTGACTTCCGTGTCAACTCCTGATGACCTCTTAGAGCTGCCCATACGTGGCATAGGGAAAAATTCCTTGATACTGTAGGATGCGTCCTTTATTGTATTTCCCAAATCATCGCATATTATAGATCTTTAAATTAGTAACAGAATGGACTGACATAGGCTCATCAGCTGCATAACCATGTTCGCCACAATTATCCATGATTTAAAGATTGAAATACATTACTGCGAGGCCAATGGAAAAAGTTACTAAAGTGCAGCTGCATTCTGCTATCGTCATATCCAAATCCGCGCGAGAACGGTGCTCATTCCTAACATTTGGTAATAATATCGCAATGCAAGCGTCTTATATGCTTCCATGAGATGTACGGCTTGGCAGCTTACGTAGATCAGTTAGAAAAAAAGAAAGCCCATGCGCATTTCTGAAATTTGCGGTATCTCGTATCTCGGAACAGATTTAAAGCACAGAAAATGCAGCTCGCTGCTGAACCTGACGTCTCTTCCTTGCAAACCATGAAGATCCAAGGCACCGTCGCATACAGTAGCTTTTGGGACTATCTGAGACGTAGTCCAGACAAACAATTCATGGATCTAGACGAGGGCGATGGTAGAGTGCAATCGCGGCCCCCTGGTAACAGCGACGATCAAGCTGTTCCTATAGATCGCGCAGCCAAAAGGCAAAGGACGGCAAGGAATACACGATCGATCGTCAAAAAGATCCCAATCTGCAGAGTTAGCCTACCTCTCGAATCGCACAATGGAGGGATCAACGGGGGTGACATGCACGGAGATCGATCGCTTTCGGAACTCGCATGTATTTGGTCCTGCTTTGTCTCAAAGGAAAACGTTGAAGAGGCAAAGCTAGCTTTAAGCACAAGAGACGGCACCGTTCTCCTATGCAACGAAACAGTACGCTTAAAGGGTGAAGAAGATATGGCTCAGGAAACGACCAATGACGTCTTGTTTGCGATCGCCGATGCTTGTCAAAGCGGAATTGCCGAATCCGGAGACGCTTATCTTCGATGGAGCACGCCTGGAACATGTGCACTGGAATTAACGCTATCTCTTGTCAGCAATCGAGCTGCCACCAAAAAAGCATTTCATCTCATAGATACATTGTATCCATTCGGAGAACCACAACCAGAGTCGGATACGGTGGAAGACTTGTATCGCAATCTGCGGCCCACGTTGTCTCACGCCAGACCAAAGCTTGCTCATTATACGATCGATGGATTTGCCTCCAAGCTGGTACCGTTCCAGGCTCAGAATGTCGAATGGATGGTACGTCGTAATCTTGGATCAGAGTAACAGGCAGCTTTCTTATTTCCCGTTATTAGCTATCCAAAGAAAACCACCGGATAAACAGTAACCAGATTGAATACCTTCCCGAAAAAGATGCGCAGGACGCATATATCTGGGAGAAATTCGACTGCGAGTCAGGAAAAATATGGATCAACCGTGTTACAGAAAAGGTCGAACTGGAAATGACGGAAGAACTCAAGGAGGCGACGTATGCAGCGCGACGTGGAGGTGTGTTAGCAGACGAGATGGGTCTGGGCAAAACCGTCTGGTAAGTTGATGGATCGATTAGCTCGATTTTCTTAAAGATTGATGGAATCTACAATACAGTGCCATTGCTTTGATATGTTTACATCGGTTAAATCAGAGCTCTCCTGGGCATCCAACAGCCAAGATAGCTAGAGGATACGATTTACACTACACAGGCGCCACTCTCATCATCACGCCGCCGTCTATCATCAAACAATGGGAAGCGGAATTGAGGCATCATGCTCCAAGTCTCCGTGTTGGAATATATGATGGCATCAAACGCGACAAGAGAACGAAGTCGGACTCGATGGTTGAGGAACTTACCAAACTTGACGTTGTATTGACGGATTACAATGTACCTTTGTCATAAGCATACATTGAATTCTAGGCTTATTGATTGACTCGGGCTATGCAGGTTCTAAAAGAAGAAGTGTATTTTGCTCGACCTCAACCGAATCGATCAAGGAGATTTGGTAAGAATTCATCATCAGAGAAATATTATCCAGATTCTGTGTTCTTACAGTTTACGTGTAGAAAGAAAATATCCACCAAAGCGAAGTCCATTGGTACAAATTCTTTGGTTCCGTGTCATTTTGGACGAGGTATCAGAAAAGAAGGCAATTATGCGATATGCAGCAAATATTGACAACATATTTGTTAGGCCCAAATGGTGGAATCGCCGATGGCGCTCGTAGGCGAAATGGCACAGATGATACCGAGGTGGTATTCGTGGGCTGTTACAGGCACACCCATCAAGCACGACATTGACGACCTCTACGGTGTATACCTCTTCTTGGGCTTAGCGCCTTGTATCAGCAATCACAGGATGTTCAAAAAAATGATAACTCAACCTCTGTTGAAAGGCATATTCTACAAATTTGCACGACAGACAATCAAGCGCAACACCAAAGCTGAGCTCGCAGATCAAATCCATATACCACCTCAGAAACGCTACATTGTCAACATTGATTTCTCCAGTGTCGAACAACAGTACTATCAAAACCTGTGGGAAAGATGCCTTTCTACGTCGGCTAGCAGCTTTCTCGAAAACAGAGATTGGAACCTGGATATGTGCACTGATGTGGACGAGCGTAGAGAGTTCCAGGCTTGTGTTAATAGGCTCAAAAGCTGGGTGAGTTATCCAGTGATTGACTGTATTAAATGAAGGATGATAGCCTAAACGTTCCGGCTGGATAGTTATTGACCTTACGACAGGCGTGTGTGCACCCAGCGGTGGGTACATCTAGCAGAAGAGGCGGTGTAGTAGGACAGTCAGTCAAAACATTGGATGAAGGTGAGCAGGGATACTTTTTGGCATATCTCTGTAATAATTGTTGAACTAAACCATCTAGTCCTCGATGCTTTGATCAACCAGTGTAAAGACGAAGTTGATAACTCCATGTCCCGGCTTGTCAATGCACAGTTGCAACATGGCGGTATGCTAGAATTGGGCAAGGACCTAGAAGATGCGGCAGAGATGTACAAAAGCGCCTTGGAAAACGCAAAAAGCTGCCTGGAGAACAATGAAACCCGTATCGCTCGAATTCAAGTCTCAGAAAGTAAAAGCAGCTGCGTAAACGACGACTCTAAAGCAAACGATGTGGAGCAAGACAGAATGCAAAATCTCGTCAAACGAAGGCACAAGTGGTTATCTTTCTTGCATAGATGCTACTTTTATCTCGGCTGCGTCTACAACGGTCTAGAAAAACCAGATGAGGAAAAGATGTATTACGATGAAGCTGCAAATACGCGGTTGCGAATTCTTACCCGCGCTGAAGAACGAGTATGTATCATGGAATGTAAAGAATTGCAAGCAATGACTTTGATATCAATCGAGCAAAAAAATCTGTAGGTTAAAAAATACAAGGAAGAGGCATTGAAGCAAAGCGATCAGTTGCTTGATGACGCGGATGTCCAACAAGTGACCCAGCCAGCTACGATCCTATTTTCAACGTATATTCGCGAACGGATAGAGGAGTTGACGGAGACGCTGAACAAGCAAATGGAGTATATCAAGGAATGGAGAACAAATTTGCGAGAGATGCTTCGAACAGAGCTTGTTGACCACAGTGGCAGTGAAGCGACGGGTAAGTGGCAAATAAGTAGAGTGCCAAGTACATGAGATTGACTGGGTTTCTCGCATCTTACAGGTAATGAATATCAGGAATCCCTTGAGATCCAGGAGGTGAGAATTGTATATCTTCATATTTCCATCTCAGTTTATAACTGAGAACTTGACTCGTGTTAGAAATTGGCGCTGTATCAAGACGTTTATCAGGCAATATTACGAGATCGAGGTTTTTATCTCAACGGTGCGTGCGCATCTCCGTTTCTATATCTGCATCCAGAGGGGTTGTGCTAACTCAAGTTCACATATTAGGCGTATGGCTTGCATCAACAAGTAGCGGTAAAGGACGTTCGAAACGATCAACCGAAGACAACGAAGACGAAGACGAAGACGAAGAGCAAATTGATGTTCAGCGCAATGAACAACAAGGAGACGAAATGACAGAGTCCGATGTATGTCACAGCTTGTCTGTTGTGTTCGATTAAAATTTTTCAATCTTGATCAACCCTGTAGGAAATTCTTGCTTTGCGTTTGAAACTTAACAAGTTACGACGGAAACTAGCACCGGATGCCGGCTCTGATAACTTGCCAGCTATCATTGCTGTCCTGCGCAATGCAAGCAGCAAAGCTGAAGATAACCCATACGAGAAACATATAATCCGGACTGAGCTGTCTCGTTTGCAACATGTCGCTACGAAGCAAAGAGAGATCCAAGAGCATTTGGAAACGTAGGTAACGAGAGAATATATCTTTCGAAGGAAGAGTCTAACATCTTCTGTTGCTGCACAGAGAATATCGTAAGCTAAATGGATTGTACAACTACCGCATCGAGTATTACCGAGCGCTCCAAGAACTCTCTGACCACGTTCGAGAGTGGGAAAGCTCAGACCCAGAAGGAACGATCGCGAAATGCAAGCGGGAAGAACAGGAATATCAGAATAGGTACAAGGAGCAGTCCGCACGTTGCACGTATCTTGAAAATCTGTCGCAGCAAGATTGGGACGCGCAGCAAAACTGCTTGATTTGTCGCTCAGATTTTAGTCAGGGCGCAGTGACACCTTGGTAAGCAACAATAGCTAAATACTAGTTCAAATGCGCAGGATCACTCACATTTTTTGATTTATAGTGGACACATGGTAAGGACAGAAACTTTTTTAAACTCGTATATATTGAGCATAGAATACTAAGATATTAAAAGTACTGCCGAGATTGCGCTTTGTTGTGGTTCAAGCAACACCACCGATGCCCCCAATGCAACACTCACGTGATGATCAGAGAATGCTACCTGATAGGTAAGCAATGAGCTGAACCATAGCGGACACAGAGGTTACTGACGTGGTCTCAAGCTTGGAACAAGTCCTCGAAGAATGAGGTTCAGGAGGGCAGGAGCAAGAATTACAGCATAACGTCCGTGGATGAAGAAGCACCTGCAGATTACATGAAGCTCGTCCGGCGAGGTCCCGTTGTTCGAGGTTTGGGTGCAAAGCTGGATGGCATCATACAGCATATCAAGTATATCAAGGAAACGACCAACGGCAAATGCGTAGTTTTTTCTCAATGGAGTGAAGTCCTGGGTTTGCTTGCTACCGGTCTTCAGAAAAACGAGATAGGATTTGTGCATTTTGGAAAGTCCAGACGCGAAGATTCCATTGTAAAATTCCGCGAAGATCCTGAAACCAACGTGATTCTTCTGCATGCACGGAGCCATTCCAGGTAATGCAAATACAAATGTTGCATCAGCTACTGCGCTTTCTTACAAATATAAATCAAGTGGTTTAACGTTGACTGCCGCGCACACTGTATTCATTGTTGAACCGGTGCTCAACGATGCTTTGGAAAGACAGGCTATCAGCCGTGTCCATCGTATCGGCCAGACACAGGAGGTAATACTTGAAAAAAAAAGCAAGTTGCTCAACCTGCTGATTTTATTGTTCCGATAGACGGCAGTTTACTGGTATATAGTTCGAAATACCGTTGAGGAGCGCATCCATGCAATCCATAACCGGCGTCAACTAAACAAAGCACACAGCATGGAACAGGATGAAATGGAGGTGGAAGCACCAGAGGAAACTCCATTGGAATCACAAAAGCACGGAGGCGGAGAGTTGGTTACAGAGCAGGATCTTCGAGAATGTTTTGCATAATATGTACTGTACTACTATTACTGCTATTCGCTGCAAACTGTGTATATATAAAACGTAATCAAATTATTGTATTCTCTCAAGCGTGCGCAGGCCTGAATAAACCGCAATTCGATGGTGTTGTGTTACAAGAGGCGACCGGACGTATTTCGAGCTGGAGCTTAAGTAGATTAGACAGTATGCGTAAATGAAAGGGACGAAGGGGACTCATGTCCTGTACGGTAGCACTGACTTTCTCGTTCAATTTCCGGTTATGATGATCGAATTCAAGGTCAAACATCGATGTAGATAAACCTTTCAGTGATGTAGATCCTCTGAGAGATATGAGGGACGATATATAGCAGCAAAGCTTCTTAAAGAAAGAAATATAGTATTTTTTAAAGTTTTAAATGAATGACATTAAATTTAGAATGCGTTGGATAATAATTTGTAGCATTTGACAACTTTTCATGATAAGAGACATCGGCTCCAAGGAAGCAAAGGGAGGCCTCAAAATAACATCGCTATTTGAATGTCGCAACTAAGCGTGAATTTAAACGGCTTTTGTAGTCGCCACGCAATCCCTTTCTTTTCCCTGTATCCATATGTCCAGTACGAAAGGAAGCGATGCAGAAACAGGTATGGTCATTTCACTGACTCATACTGGATTTATATATATCGCTGACAGTATCTGCCCTTCCTGGTCATATATTACGCTTTTTAGCTGAAGACAGGGAAGATGACTTCCAGACCCCAATCGTACCTCGGAAACGAGCTCTAAAGAAACCTGAAAGGCAAACAGGTGAAGTTCAAACTTATGATACCGGAACTTCTCCCATCAGATATTTATAATTGCTACAGCAGGTACGAGTGATTATCGAACCATTAAGCGAAGCAAAAACAAAGATGCCATTGCGGGTAAGCCATACAGATTTCTTTCCAGATTTTGCACTGACATGGGCTTGCATATTACAACACAGGCAAATCAAGTAGCAAGCGCCGAAAGACCACTGAGACACCCACAAAGCGCAAGAAACGGGTAATGACTGTCAAGTCATCTATCAAGCGTTTCGTGGGAAGCGCAATATCGAAGTCCGCTGGAGAAGCTCGTCATCACCGTAAACGAAATCACTACACACGCATACGCGCTTGCTCGCTACATCTTCCTATCGGAGATACATGCTACTGAATCTGGAGAGCGATTTTCCCCTGGAGAACTGGCTGGAAACGGATTTCTTCGCTGAAGTCTGGCTCTCTTTGACACTGCGTACAGTGAAGTCTTCGCGAACGGATGGTACAACACGTTATCGTGGGCTGATCGATCGGCACATCAAAAATTACCTGAAACATTTTGGATTCAGTCGAAAAGCGCTTACGAATTCACAGCAGATTGCGCGTTATGAAGGTTCAAGCATTTGCACCGCCTACTTGAACAGCATCAAAAATTGCTTCGGTAACCGGTTACGTTACGTAATCAATTCGCTGCTCAAAGTCAAGGATTATCGAGCGCGTATCACTAAAGAGATGACCGAACAAGGCAAATCCAGCTAAGAGATCAAGGAAGCTATATACAAGCAAGTCACCAAGCCTGCGCACGATGTGAAGCAAGCCTTTATTACAGGTAACACACGAGGATTGCTGTCATCAGAAAAGCAAAGCCAGTTGTTGCTGGAATTTCATGATGCATCGTTTTCTGCCTACCCTGTCGCATACGAGTTTGACGAGGATTCCGTATATTATGACTCGAAGTCAAGACCCGGGAACCATGCGCTCGCTTACGTAATGATGGCCAAGTTCTGCGAAGACCATGAGATCAAGACTTTCCAGTGTATGCCGTTACGAACATCCTGGATCCCAGCGCATATGCAAATTGATACCAGAATTCTGGCGACTCAGATGTTGAAAAAACCAAATAATATCGACTTTGATTCAGACCTGTGGAAGCAAGTTGTCAACTTCCAATAGAAGCCTCTGCGAAACCAAGGCGCTGACAAGTCTATGGCCTTCAAAGGAACTATTTTCACAGATGGCGATTCCGGATGTGGTCGCAAACCAAAGAAAACGGAAGCTGATACGAAGAGTGATTTCACATACATTCACGATTTGGACAAGAAGACTCTGGAAAATATAAAGCCAAGGACAGTCTTCATCGATCCCGGACCTAGAGATCTGCTATAGTGTATGCATCAGGACAGCACCAGTGAGGCACCGCTTACGTGTCGCTATACAAGGAACACAAAGCGATCGATACAAAAGCTACACAGTACAAGAAGTTAAGACAAAGTATCAAAACGAAGTCAAAGCGTGCGAAGCGGAATTGTCGAAGCATCCTACTGCAACGGTGTATATTCCAAAGTTTCTGCTTTACATGAAGACTAGATGCGAGGTCAGCGCCATAATGTCACGACACTATCAGTCCTTGATATACCGAAATCTACGTTTTCGTTCCAATTTATACAAGAAACAAGGCGACGACAAGCTAGCGAAAGCCATACGGGACCAATTTGGAGGAGATCCTGTCTTAATCATTGGAAACTGGTCAGCATGGAGCTCGACTATGAACAAGTACCATGAACCTGCCCGGGGCATGGTCTAGTAAGGATGTTACGCAACAAACGGTTCCAAGTTTATTTAATCGATGAATTCAAAACATCGAGTCTCCGTCCTGATTGCGCGCAACCCTTGGAGACATTCAAAATGGTAAAGAATCCTAGGCCTTATAGACGAGCAAAGATGCCACAAGTGATATGTCATGGTTTGCTTCGGTCTGTATTCTCTCGATACCTACGGTATAAATATTGTTACTTATGGGAGAAGTCGATAGATGTAAGAACGAACGCTGTCAAGATGGCGAGAAAATCATTAGGAGGTTATGGAACAGGGATCTCGCTGCGGTCCTGAACTTCAGGATTATATTCAATAGTCTATGCCAGACTGGAATCATACCATCGAGATTTAGAAGGAAAGCTACTAGATAGATGATTTTCCTGAGTGGTTATCGCCGCTCTACTATATTTGTGCAAGTCTGCTCGTATAAGACGTAATAGTCTCTATTTTTCACAACCTTACATACGGCTGACACCGTAGATGTTACCACCCTTGACCTCGTTGTTGTAGATAGCAGCAAGGCAGAAACCAATAATAGTGCGAGTGTCTCTAGGGTCAATAATACCGTCGTCCAAAAGGCGAGAAGAAGTGTAGTAAACATCGGATTCAGCTTCAACAGAAGCCTGGAAAAGAGCCTTTGTCTGCGCGGCCTGTTCTTCGTTGATCTTCTTGCCAGCGCTGTATACACGTATATACTTTTAGCAAAAAGAACGTGTGAAAATAGTTTCTAAATTATTGTTAGATGCTTACCGAGCAGCACCCTGGCGCATAACGAGATCCAAGACACCGCTTAGCTGCTCAGCACCCATAACGGAGCACTTGGAATTGGGCCAAGAAAAGAGGAAGCGAGGCTCGTATGCTCTGCCACACATGGCGTAGTTGCCAGCACCGTAGCTAGCGCCCATCATGATAGTGATCGCAGGCACAGTCGAGTTGCTGACAGCGTTGATGAACCGCGAGCCGGCCTTGATAATGCCTTCTTCTTCGTACTGCTTGCCGACCATGAAGCCAGTAATGTTTTGCAAATAAAGCAAAGGTGTGTTTCTACTTTGATGTTAGTATCCAACGTTACGCTAAACTGAAGTAAAAAAATGGCATTTACTTGATATTGCATAGCTGGATGAATTGGGTAGCCTTGTTGGCTTCCTGCGTAAAGATCACATTATTGTTGGCTAGGATACCGACCGGGATACCCTGGATGAATGCCCAGCCGCAGACCAGGTTGACGCCATAGTTTGGTTTAAAAGGAGTAAATCGCGATCCGTCCACGAGACGAATAATGACCTCAGTTGCGTCAAACGGAATGCGAATGTTTGCAGAAACGATTCCCAAAAGTTCCTCTGAATTCAATGATACAGTTACTAAAGGCTAATCGCATATCAACCTACATAGCCGTATTCATAACTTACCAGGGTCGTAGTAGGGTTCTTCGTACTGGCCTGTCAAGTGGCGCGGAGGAAGTTGACCCTTTGGCTCCCAGTTAAGGTTTGCCATCCATTCGCGTGCTTTGCGGATAGCATCAAGTTCATCGTTCGCTAACTGGTCGCTAACTCCAGAAACTCGCGAATGCATATCAGCGCCACCAAGACTCTCCGAATCTGTGATTTCTCCTGTAGCCATTTGAACGAGAGGAGGACCACCAAGATATACTTGAGCTTGTTTCTGAAAACAGCTCATTCGTCAACTTCGTTCTGTCATGCATAAAATTACATTACGGTACCTTGACCATGATCACATAGTCACTCATACCGGGTGTATATGCACCACCAGCAGTGGAGCTGCCAAAGACGACGCAGCATGACGGGATTTGCGCTTTGGATCTAAAATTATGTATCGAGTTGATGAGCGTCGATGTAAATATGAAAAGCCATAAAATTCTAGGATGACGTTACTGCAATGCTTGATTGCGGAAACCTGCACCGCCTCTGTGGAACACACGGAACTGTTGTTGCAAGTTGGCGCCAGCCTATTTAATATTCAGCAGAGATTAGCGCCATCCAGCCATTTATGTGATATCCTGATCACTGTACTGACTGATTGCGTAAACGTGATTGTGGGCAAGCGATTCTGCATAGCGATTTGATGGATACGACCTGCTTTCAGAGCAGATACTTCGTTCATTGCACCACCGGCCATTGTAGGCACGTTTGCCGACACAATGCAAAGTACGCCGCTGAGAAGGAGAAAAAGGGAACCGGTCAATACATACAAATCAATTTGAGATCTTGGAATGTAGAGGAGCGCCTCACCTGACGACACCGATACCTGAAACAATGGATCCTCCTAGGGTCATGTCTTCCTGGCCATATCCGGCCAGAGGACACAGTTCAAGGAACGGTGAATCCTCATCAAGCACTAGCTCGACACGCTCGCGGGCTGTTGTTGTGTGGGGTAAGCAAAGAAAGCTGCCGGCATTAGCTTTGCGCATGAATGCTGAAATTGAAAAATAAGAGCAAAAAAGTACCTGACAACTGCCCGCGTTTTCTGTGAAGGGCAATGTGCTTTGGCTTGCCTTCGTTCGTAGCCTCCCGGAGGCGTTCTCTGAGAGTTGCAATGAGCTCTTGCCACTCCTCGCAGTTCTTTCTATATTCGGGGCTCGTTGTCACAACAGCAGTCTGGTGGCGCTGGACGAGGTGGTCTACGGTCGAGAGCGTTGTCATCTTTTAACGGGTGAAACGGTGAAAAAAGGTAGTTCACGCAATAGAGTGGGGTTTTCGATTTAAAAGAAAAAAGTAGACTACCAATTGTGCTCACATGCAGCTTCTCACAAAACTGAATTTCGAAAATTTCACGAGCGTTGCCAAAATTTGGTTGGGGGCAGCGATGCGGGGCAGTATGGATGGATTGAGTTTTGCCATACGCCTTCCAAAAAGCGTTTAGACTCTCCTACTTGCATTGTGTAGCAAGAATCTTGAATTTGACAAGTTGCTCATTCTTCACTGACTGCTGCTGCTTCTTCTCTCTTGCAGTTGCAGCTCGTTGTCAAGTCTAAAGTACACTGACAATATGTTGTTCTTTGAACCCCAGCAGGGGTCCCGCTTTGACAGGTCGATTTTTCAACGCTTTTTTTCCCAGGCCTTTTTTGTTTTTTTCTTTCTTTTCTTCCCGCGTAGTATGCTCCTAGATCAATGAGCGATCACAGCTCAAGACATGCTGATCACAGAGATCAGAGCATACCTGACCATAGCAATAGTGGGCAGTCTACCTCTCCAACACTCAACATAGCTACAAACTTCGACTTTGCCGCTAGCAACCAGCCACTGACCACGGAAAATAATGACGGTAACGGCAACTTTCACAGTGAGACCAGTAGCGTGACAAAGAGCTCTCTCGGTATCAGTATCGATCCCACGGATATTCCATTAAATCCATTGAGTAAAGCCGATGATCAGCATTTGCCGAACGAACTTCCTGTGACAACAGATCAACAGGATGAATGCACGAAGCAGCGCTCCCGCGGACAATGCTCCGATGTCGATGTAGCTCTTGAAAGGCCAGAAGCAAAGGATCGACATGTGCGTTTCACTGATCACGTAGTGGAGTCTGTCTCCTTGATCCACCAGATGCTTCGAAGAGATAGCAGACAATCGATCTCTAGCAGCCAGTATCCGATGTTGCGAGAAAGGAACGAAGGCGATTCGGATTCGACCTTGCACCATGACGACGACGACTATCTTGACCGTCGACACCGTGGAGCATCCTCTGCAAGCGTGCTCGGAACCTTGCTGAGATTAGAATCGAAATTGGATCGACACCACAGCCGGCACATACATCGTAGAAGAGCAACACAACAAAGCGACGATCTAAAGTCGGAACAAGTGGAGGAGGACGCAGCAGAGCAAGACGAAGAATCGGCGATGCCCCGTCGACTAAGCCGTTCAGCGGACGCGTCACCCTTTGATTTCACGCAAACCCATACACATTTACGCCATCCTGCCACCAGCAAACCAGAATTAAAAAGAGCTTTCCCGTCTACTTCATCCCTGCCAACACAGAGTAGGTTGTCACGGATGACGGAGCGACCTAGAAGCTGGATTAATGCAGTAACGTCGAGCAGCCACGTAGTACCCAGTTTAGAGAAAAGGAAACGTGAATTTATGCCATCCTCGCGGCGTCTATCTCAGAACAGTGCCATCACGACAGCATCGCAGTTCGAGCCTATTACTTTGGAAGATCGCGTGCACATTGCTTTTGAAATTGCCAATATTCTCCAAAAACACGAATTCATTCGCAAACTCACGAAAGCATTGATGCTCTACGGATGCCCGGCCCATCGCCTCGAATATATTTTGAAGCATGTCACTATAACTCTCAACATTGATGCAGAGTTTGTGTACATACCGAATGTCATGCTCGTCGCCTTTTACGACGCGTCGACGCACACCACAGAGACGCATTTTATTCGACAAACTTCAGGGTTTGACATGCACAAATTAGGAGAGATCTATCGATTGGAAAAGCTCGTGTCCCACGGCGAAGTTACGGTAGACGAAGCACTGGAATTTATAGATCGCGTTGCCAACGACCCTCAATTCTATCCGCAGTGGCTCAATCCGTTTGTCTATGCTCTCATCAGCTTTTGCGGATGCGTCATGTTTTTCGGTGGACGGTTCAAGGAAGCAGGGATCGCGGCAGCCCTGGCCAGTAAGTTCAACAACATTGAACAAACCAATGATTCACACAATGACTTAATTTTACATCACAGTGTTTTTTGCATTGTATGAACTATTCAGTGGACGATTCTGGGGTTTTCAACCTATATGGGAAATCACAGTGTGTATATTTATCGGCTTTGTCGCGCGCGGTAAGTACAGTGCATAAAAGTCTAGTTTGCCTTACTTAATTTTGATTGCTATCGACAGCCGTGACAAAGTATCATTTTTGCTTTATACCCATCGCATTTTCATCGTTTATTGTCATCCTCCCTGGATACGCGATTGCTATCGCTATCATTGAATTGGTATCCAGGCAGCTTGTCAGCGGTGTCGTCCGTATGGTATACGCCATCATTTACTCGTTCTTGCTTGGCTACGGCGTCGAAATGGGTTCTGAACTGTATGTTACTGTCGATCGGAATGCAACCTTGGAGGCTTTACCCGAGTGCCAAACAGCTACAAATGCAAACACCTGCGTGGTAGCCGAGTCGCAGTGGTTCCACTTTATGACGGTTCCGTTGTTTGCGATTGCATATTGCCAACTGCTCCGAGCGCGGCTTCCCCGCTGGCCGGCTATGCTGCTTGTATCGGTGACAGGTTTCGTTGTCAACTGGTTGCTTTCCTGTCTCGCACATGCTCCCCAGCAAGTCATCCAGGTTGTTCCAGCTTTCGCGGTCGGTTTACTGGGGAATTTGATGACAAAACTTACCGGTAAAATGTCCTTTGATGCCGTTCTGCTAGCGGTAAGGATCAGTTGCAAAATTCGACGGATACATAGCAGCCGTGTAGTAACGCTTTTCAAATCCTATAGATATTTTATCTCGTGCCAGGTAGTTTGGGCTTGAAGGCAGCCATCGGCCTGTTTGGAGGCAAGGATGATGAGTACGGGTCTCAGGGAGCAAGTTTTGCGCTTAGTATGATTGAGGGCGCTATTGGTAAGTAATTATCCTCTTTCGTTCATGACGAGTATCCGGTTTCCTTTAACATGGTATCTTTCAGGTATCACCATTGGATTATTCATTGCAACGCTTATCGTATACCCAAGGGGTGCACAGCATACCCCCTTAATGAACTTTTAACTTCGTCTTAACAGACTTTTGAAGGACAACAAATAACTCCACATAAAAAGTATATAGCAATAACATTTACATAATCATTTTGTTCGTTCATACAGTGTAACTGTTTTTTGACAAATGTTCGTTCGGATATATAAAATAATGTACATATCCTAAGGATATGCAAAAGGCAATGCTCTTACATTCTATAAAACATGGGATCCAAACCTTTAATGCGAATGGGTTTAATCGTGTAAGTGAAAACTTTTTTTCGGGGGAAGGGAAGGAAAATACAAAGATACGGAGTAAAATGATTGCAGTGTATACAATGTTGGAATCTATGCAGATGCAGACTTTGCCTTTTCACTGATCAGGTTCAGAGCGCTGCCTTTCTTGAACCATTCGATCTGATCCACGCTCATAGTATGCTTGGCATCGATGGTGACTTGGGTACCATCGGTCTTGGTAACGACGAGCTGCACAGGTTTGCCGGGCGCAAGGTCCTTGACACCGCGAGTCTCAATGATATCACCGCCAGAGATCTTTTCATAGTCGTTCTCGTTGACGAACGTCAAGGGCAAGACACCCTGCTTCTTCAAGTTGGTCTCGTGGATACGTGCAAACGATCTGGAAATGATCAGAGGGCAGCCGAGATAACGGACCTGGAGAGCGGCGTGCTCGCGAGCAGAACCTTCACCGTAGTTATGCTATATGTAATGTCAGTTTTTTAAAGGGCATTCAAAAAAGACCGTAATGCATATTTTTGCTTACATCAGCGATAACCATCCAAGGAATGTTCTGGCTCTTGTAGCTCTTTGCGACTTCGGGGATGCTGCCGTCGGTTCCCTTGGTGATATCGTGGACAACGTTCACCTTGCCGTTGTCGGCATTGAGAGCACCAATCAAGGTGTTCTCGGCAATGTTTTCCAAGTGTCCCTTGTACTTGAGCCAGGGACCAGCGGCGGAAATGTGGTCAGTGGTGCACTTGCCTTGAACCTTGACGAGTACTCGCACGTTCTTGAACTCTTCGCCGTTCCATGCCTCGAACGGTTCGAGCACTTGCAGACGGTTAGATGTGGGCGAGACGACGACCTGTACAGATGGGTCGGGAGTCGGTGTAGGCGAGGGAGGTTCGTAGGTTGCTCGTCCAGTCTCAAAGCCCTGGCGGGGCAGATCATCGCCCTGAGGCGGTTGGAAACGGAACTCGTTGCCATCCTTGTCCAGCAAGGCATCCGTCATCGGGTTGAAGGTCAACTTGCCAGAGAAGGCCATGGCGGTGACAATCTATATACATGTCATTAAAAATCAATAAAATTCGATCCTACTACTACCCAGCTGGCCAATGCCAAAAGCATACCTCTGGAGCCGCCAAAAAGTTCATGGTCTTGGGGTTACCGTCATTGCGACTGCGGAAGTTACGGTTGAAGGAGGTCATGATGGCATTGTCCTCGGCCTTGGATTTATCAATATCGACACGCTTCCACTGGATATTAAATCAGCATATCCCTTCATTCACACCATATAAAAAACATAAAGCACGTTTTCTTTTACCTGACCAATGCATGGACCGCATGCATTTGCAAGAACTTGGGCACCAGCCTTTTCAAAAGTAGCAGTCTGGCCATCGCGCTCTATGGTTGCACGGATCTGTTCCGAGCCCGGAGTGACCAAAAAGTTGGACTTTACAGAGATACCAGCATCCGCAGCTTGCTGAACAATGGAGGCGGCGCGAGACATGTCCTGATATGACGAGTTGGTGCAGCTTCCAATCAACGCAGCTGATAGTTCATCCTTCCAGTTGTTCTTGTTAACCATATCCTTGAACTTGCTCAGGGGAGTGCTCAAGTCCGGTGTGAAGGGACCGTTGATGTGGGGTTCGACTTGGGCAAGGTCGATCTCGATCACCTTGTCATAGGCGGAACCTTCATCGGCGCGCAAGAAGGCGGCGTTGGCGTCGGCGGCTTGAGCGACGGGAGCGCGTCCTGTGGCACGAAGGTAGGATCGCATACTTTGGGTATACGGGAAAAGTGAAGTTGTGGCACCAACCTACGAGAGCGTGATATAAGTACACAAACACAATTTGGGCCTACATCGTTGGATCGCTTACCTCTGCGCCCATGTTGGTAATAGTTGCCATGCCGGTGCAGGACAAGGACTGAACGCCTTCACCAAAGTATTCAATAATATGTCCAGTACCGCCCTGAATTACCATTAGTCGGATTTATTCTTTTGCAGGTTAGAGAAAGAGCGCGCCCCCAATCCCCAACACTTACTCGAACTGTCAAATCGCCAGCGAGCTTCAGAATAACATCCTTGGGACTAGCCCAGGGCCCGAGCTTTCCAGTGAGCTTGACACCGATAATGTTGGGAGCTTTCAACTCCCACGGAATGGCTGCCATGGCATCCACAGCATCGGCGCCTCCAACACCAATAGCAATCATGCCCAAACCACCTTTACACCAATGTCAGCGACCATCGAGCAAATTTTGAACCTAAAGCTGACCTGCATTGGGAGTATGACTGTCGGTGCCGAGCATCAATCCACCGGGAGCGGCGTAGTTCTCCAATACGATCTGATGGATAATACCGCTCCCTGGCTTCCAGAATGCAATGCCGTACTTCTTTGCAGCACTTTCCAAAAAATCAAAAATCTCCTTGTTGGTGACTACAGAGGATGCCACGTCCTTGTCGGCACCAGCGTGCGCCTCGATCAAGTGGTCGCAGTGGATAGACGAAGGAACGGCGGTCGTTGCCATGCCGGAAATCATAAACTGAAGCAATGCCATCTGAGCAGAAGCGTCTGTTTTTGATTAGTTTTGTTGTTAATATATATAAACTTGATCTGTCCCATCTTTCTCTTATTTACCCTGCATAGCAACTCGATCTAGTTATCCAAAAAGAAAAGAAAAAAGCACTTAGCAAAAGCGGCACTCGTATGTACTCTCAAGTGTTAACAAATTTTACCTGGAGAAAGCTTGAGGTAAGTCTCACCACGGACAGGCACGGTTTCCTCTGGGTTCGTCAAGTGCGAGTACAAGATCTTCTCGGCCAGTGTCAACGGACGATCGTTAAGTAGACGACGGACCTTGCCGAGATTCTCGTTGAGCTTCGCATAGGGTGGTGTTATTGAGCGACAGTCCTTTTCAGCAACTGGGTTGACAGCACTTGCAAGGGACCTTGACAGCGTACGTCTCGCAGTGACAGGGACCTAAATGCATGATCTTGTTAGATATAAGATCAAATGGGTATATCAAATAATTACCTGTCGTGCGCTCTGTAAGAGGAACGCGCTAACCATCTGTGCAGTAATCAGTGTACGAGCGAGAGAGAGAGGGGGGAAAGGGGGAAGAAAAAGAGAAAGGTTTGGGCACTCCACAAGTTTTTCGTTGCTGTTAAAGATCTAAGATGTTTCACCATAAAAGGAAATCATCGCTTCCGGACGATCAGATGCCAACTTGCATTTCCGCCTTCCGCCTGTGTGTGATAACCAGTGAAATTCCGGCGCACTGAAACTATTATCCAGTTGAGACGGGCGTACGTTTGTTTGTAAAAATCAGGACAAGTTTTGGACAATACATGAGGCTTTTTTATTGCATAGCTGGGGGACATTCTACCGGCTTCTGCCCCAGCGAACTTCTTGAATCTTTCCTTTGTAACTTGGGAGGTTGTTGCTGGCCACTATTATTGCTCACATTACTTGCTGCCATCTTTGCTTTCATCTTTTTACGCTGCTTAGATTCGAACTCGTGCCAATCATCGCTGTCATTTAATAAACTGCAAAGTTTGTGAGTATCCTGGGAAACCTACTTCTGATTAATTACAATCAACTTACTTGGCTGGAGCGTCCGGTGCCGGCTCTTCGGTCGTAAAATATGGATATTTCAATGCTTCGGATGCCGATGGACGCTTCTGAGGATCCATGGCTAGCAAGGCTTCTAACAATTCAAGAGCACCAGGTGAAAGTACACTAGAGTACTTTCGTTTAGAAACGAAAATAATTATGATTGTTTTATGTTTCAATACCTTTCATACAGTTCCTTGAATTTGTTCTCATATTGCTCTTTGGGTCGAACCAATTCGTACCATGGCAATTGCTTTACATCTGGCCAAGTTTCGGGTGTCGGCGTGCCCATTGTTTTATAAATAAGATCCAACTGGTGTATTTCATCCGCTCCAGGGAAGATAGCCTTGCCTGTAAAGAATTCCATCATAATGCATCTGTGGAACCAAATTTCAGTGTCAAAACTGCCCATTATCAACATATATGGTAATCTCTTTTTACCCCACGCTCCATATATCTACAGCCGGACCGTATGCAGTGGCACCGAGTAATAGTTCTGGAGGCCGGTACCACAGTGTAATGACGCGATTGGTATAATCATGGCTAAGATTCTTTTGAAAGACTCGCGCCAGGCCAAAATCTGCAATTTTTAGCTCGCCCTTGTTGTTGACCAGTAAATTAGACCCTACAGCAATCGTATTACTATCAATGGCTCAATGAAGTCTCCACCAATGTAAGTAAACCTTTCATATCCCTGTGAAGAACACCGTTGTTGTGTAAATATGCCAAGCCCTCGAGTACTTGTTTCATGAGAGACTTCGCGTGAGAAGGTTGGAATTTGATGTTTGGATGTGTCAAGATGCCCGACAGATCGTGATCCATATACTCCATAACCATGTAGACGGAGCCTGCACGGTAAGACTAGCGTAAGCATAACGATAGATATTATTTTCTGCGCCGTTCTTACCTTTAGCGACCATGATTTGCTGCAATTCTACAATGTGCTTGTGTTTTAACCTTTGCAAAAGTTTGATTTCGCGCATAGCCGTAATGGGGAATCCATCCTTGTCATTTTTCATCCGTATCCGTTTAAGCGCCATGAGCTGGCCTGTTTTGCAATTTCGAGCCTTGTATACTTTTCTGTTGACATGCTCAGTAACATACGTATATGCTAACCTTTGTGACGTGTTTAATCACATACCCGTAATTGCCCTCTCCCACCTGAGCGATCTTTTCAAACAGGGTCTCTGGATCATCCGGTATGCGGAATGGATAGCTCAGCTCATCCAGCACATCATCTGGCACCCCACCAAATGGAATCTTCCGTCCAAACCGTCTTTCCTCTACGACTCCTGATTGTGAGGCTTTTTGCTGTTGTGATATAGTCGGAACTCGGGGTATATCTTCAGATTCCCGTTTACTAGGAGTCCACCGACTGGGACCAGTTGGCGTAGGTTGTGATGGTTGTTGCTGTTGTTGCTGATGCTGCGGCTGCGTTGCTTCCCCTGGTTGATGGGGCGGTACTATTGCAGACTCGTGGTGTTCATACGGTCGTTTCCTCCGTTCGTGCTGTTCTTGGGATGTTGTCCAGGATGATGTGTTGCGGGAGCTACTAGACCATTGTGGAGCCTTATCTTTATTGTAGCGATCCCAATGCGGGCCAGATGGCGATTTGGGTGGCGGATATCTTCTATCATCGCGATCATGAGAGGGACGACGATCGTCGTAACGGCTGTTGTAAGAACGATACTTGCGATCGTATGCGTAGTGTCTTCGTGACGTATCGTAGCTGTTCCGATTTCTTGAATAGTACCTGCTGCTGCTGCTGTATCTACCAACACTCTTGCTTCTGCTCCTGCTTCTACTTTTACTTCTGCTTCGTGACCGCGAGCGTGAACGGGACCTGGTAGGTGAAGGAGAGTAGGAATATGATCTGGAACGTGAGCGCGATCGGGAGTAAGAGTATGACCGTGAGCGAGAGCGTCGGCGTCTTCTGCGATAATAGTCTCTGTCGTAGTTGTTGTAACGATCACGATCGTATCGACTGCGTGACCTTCGTCTGTATCTTTCGTCATTACTGCTGCTACTGTCATAGTCGTCAAGCAATTCGTCTCTGGATCGCTTTTCTCCTACTGATTTCGTCTCGTCGGCTCTGGACGTTGGCAGTTTGGACTGTACAGGCTTTGAAGGCGGTGGTGGAGCAGCCCCCGACGTAGGCAGCAGCCGCTCCAAACTCGGTTTCTTCAGTGATCGCCGCAAT
The DNA here is from genome assembly GCF_041956525.1 of Rhizomucor pusillus. Classification (NCBI taxonomy): domain Eukaryota; kingdom Fungi; phylum Mucoromycota; class Mucoromycetes; order Mucorales; family Lichtheimiaceae; genus Rhizomucor; species Rhizomucor pusillus. The sequence goes on along the minus strand of NW_027192161.1, from coordinate 355,292 downwards.
GTGGGCTATTTACGTTGGGGTGAGGGTAGGGTGTCAAAAGATGTTAAAAGTCCAACAGCTGAGTGTGTTCCAGCAAATTTTCGTCCGAACTTGTTCTCCACAACCTTGGATGATTTCCCACAAATCAAAACTCTGCAAGCTAAACTCGACAGCGTAATCTTTCGATCTACGTAGGATGCAACATTGGATGCAATTGGACTGAAAATACGGAATCATAAGCTGGAGTAATTGCAGGTACACATTTTCCATTGCATTGCAGGATCTGCAAAAGCCATCAAACTGTAATATGTGCTTTATTCAGTAGAAGCCTTTGAAATGTATTCTTAGAAACAAAGGAATAGATATCTTGAAGAAACTGGTTATGTCTGTTGCAGTGAGAAAGTGCAAAGATGACCTTTTTGCTGCGGAGCATGCTGATGTTGGAGTTGAGAAGAGAATTTCAAATTCATGCAAAAATATTTGCCTTTTTCATGTCTGATTCCAACGCTGCTGGTGCTGGTTCGTTATAGAGTAAAGCGACAACTGATCTTATGCTCAAAGCTGGGCCCTAGATCCTTCGCGGTCTCGACGCCTTCGCAAGAAAAGAAAGGAGAAATCACTCAATCACCTGCTAAACTTTTCCCTCCCCCATCGGACGCCCGTCGGTCCATCGCCTCACGTTCTGCCGTACCGATCGTCGCCAGTGTCATACAAGCCTTATAAAAGGGAACAGTTTGTGAATGCAAAGTGAGTTTCTTCTTTTGGAAAGCACTTGATATCTCGATGTGGTTTGTACTAAACACACACAATCTGTATATAGTTTTCGATTTCTACTCAAACCTTCGGGCGACTATGGTTCCCACGACGCTGATCCAGACGCAATATTCGACTGGAATGCTATCGAACAAGTGGTAAAATGTTTAATGTAAAGAACCATTGCTCTCCCATGTAGTTAACATTCTTGTGCTTGCCTTGTCGCAGGTTATCCACGAGTCGCAGTCATCCGGATGCCCTATCTGCTTATCAGAACCGTTGGCCGGCCGCGTCGCCCGCTGCGGTCATACATTTTGTCTTCCATGTATCTTGAGATACTTTGAACTAGGCGAGAAGGATTGTCCTATCTGTGGATATGACATTGAAAGTGTTTCTGATTTGAGAAGCCTCAAGATACTGCCCTGCCCGTTGGATATCAAGCCGGGCACACGGATGCGGTTCACGCTCGTGCATCGCAGAGGTGGATTTATGCTGGCGTTACCTGTAGAAGCAAGCGACAACCAGCAACAGCAACAGCAGATACCTTGGAACGATGCACCGTTTGCAATGGAGTTCGCGCGCTACATGCTTGCCCGGCCGAAATATATCCGCAATGAATACGAGCGTGAGGAACAAGAGCTTCGCGCATCCTTGGAACGACTCGAAATCGACGATAATAAAGCGACGCCTGGAGACAACGCAGCCGTTGACGAATCTGAAATGGTGTCGCTTGCAGCTGGCTTGGCGATTTTGGATGAAATGAAGCAAGATATACCCCAAGATGGACGCAGATTCAACCATCGCAGTGGTAGCATAGATGATAACAATGCTGCTCACGGCGGCGATGAGAATTCTTTAGCAGACTATTACTTTTACCAGGCTGCGGACGGACGAACTGCCTTCCTTGAACCACGATGTATAAAAATTCTCAAGCATACATTTGGAGATTATCGCGATTTTCCGCCTAGTATCGAGAGCACTGTAAATGAATGCTTCGAAGAGATCTTGACAGAGGTATAGCATCTGCGACAAGAGCAATTTACATGTGGCAATTATTGACACGATATAATAATTCTTAGGAATCTAGAAAGAGAAAAAAGTATCTAGGACATTTACCGACTGGATGCGGTGTGTCGTTTGTTGACATTGCTCTGGAAGGCATCGTACCTAAAGAGGTGCTTGAAGCGTTCCCAAAACCAAGCGTCGATACACCCAAAGCAACGACATCATCAAACACTGCAAATACAGAAACTAGACAAGAAGAAGAAAAGGACACAATCGAATCTCTGCCACGTCTTGATGAAAGCCAATTCTCCGACGAGGAAGCATTGCTCGAATATGTTCTCAAAATATCCGCTCAGGAATCAGGAACACAGGCAGACATCCATGAAGGAACCGAGGATATCCACGAAGAGTATTACGACGGCAGCTGGTCTGACAATGACGATGATTATGATGACGAGGAAGCGTTTTATTACTACCAAGACAAAACAAGTCGAAATAGAGGACGATGAACAGGATGACTTCAGAAAAACATTTAAAGATAAAACTTTTTCTCTTTTTGTACATTACAAGCTCTTGCTGCTCCCGGACGGTCGGAGCCATTGACTGCTGCTGTTGTGTAAATGGCTTTTCTGGAGCGCGTCTCTTGCCAAAGCAACGTGACTCGGCAGCGTCGCATTCTTTTCATATGTTGGTACAGGTGGTACATGGATGGTATTATTGGTAACAGGCGATAACGTAAGGGGCTGGACGGTTTCGGATGACGAAGTCGATGACGGGAGCACGTCCGGTGAATCTGGATAGTCTTGCATGCTGTACAACCGTCCCCGCTGTTTTCTCTGCTGCTGCTGCTTCTTCTCCCACAACGCTACTTCATCCACGCCGCGTTTCCGGATAGGATCTTGCAAAATATCGCTTCGATTGACCAGCGTAAGCGGGGACGTTTCCAAGGGAACAAACGTGCTAGAGATGGGTTGGTCGTCATCTTGATGATTAGCAGCAGAGTGGCGGTGATGGTGGTGGTGGTTTCGAAAATATTGTCTTAACCTTGCTGGCATGGGTTCCTGGACAATGGATTGTTGGCGCTGCTGCATCCACGCTCCTCCTGCTCTTTGATTCGACTTTGCTGCTACTGCTTCGTGGTCTCCAACTGTGTTCGCTGTATCATCAAAGTTATATTGATACCGCCGTCCTGCCTTGAAGAAACGGTATCCCAAGAAACATAGCATGAACAGAACAGTTAGTAATCCAATGACAGCAAAGACTCCCAAAAATGGCAGGAGCTGATGTAGCCTGTGCGTCCATGGATCATCGTGATGGGTAATAGGCGGGACATTACTGGGAGGTATCTCCTGCTGCGATGATGTATCAGGTGATGTTATCGATGCTGATGCTGCTGCTTGTAATAGACTATCGGCGGCGGATTCAATGGTGGTATATACAACATCGGTGAAAGTTACAGTGACCGGCGGCAGGGAAAAACGTGATGATTGCTGCAACGAGAGAGAGGCGGTGCTGTGAGGTGCAAGCTGCTGGGATGATGCTGCTGCTGCTGTTACTGCACTGCTGCTCATTTGCGCGAAAAAAGATTAAAAAGGACAAAATGTCAGAGAGCGAAGGAATCCTTCGCAGCAAGGAATTCGGCTCTGGACAGGTTCACAACAATTGATCGTTACAATTAAAGCCAATGTAGCAAACTGGACTTCGATGTTAATAATAAAAAAAGAATGATGTTTTTACAAAAGAACAAAAAAACTAAATGATGAGAAGATTGTACAATAAAACACGGACGGGAATGAGATGAGACAAGTCGAGACAATATACATAAGGAATAAGAGAAAAAAGGAGGATAGAATAGTTTTGCTCTTTTTAAAAGTTATGCTCTACTTTTTTGCTTGGAATCGGCAGTGCTGCTGCTGGATGACGAGCTACCACCACTGCTTTCTTCGACGTTGGATGACTGTGAAGCCTTGCCACTTGACTGGCCGCACTCAGCCGGTAGGATCTCGATGACAGATCCTTCAGATTCCAAAGCTACGTTTTGGGGCGCTGGTGCTGTTTCGTTCTTGGTAGGTCGGATTTCAATCTTTTGCAAATGAATATTGCCTGTTTCTTTCGGCTGGCTGTAGTCCAGAACAGGCTCTTCAATGAGATTGGGAACGCCCTTGACAACGGTGCGGTCACCGCCGACGAGGAACATCTTCTTGATGCGTCGCAAAGCGCCCTTCTTGGACTTAGTCGATGCTGCTGCTTGATGGATGCTTTGGCCATCTACAGTGCTAGCACGTCGCATTTCTTCTTCCCACTGGATGTATCCGTAGGCACGTTCACCCATCTGGGCCCAGTCGGTACCGATATGTTCAGCGTGATCATCGAGACGGAGCTTCATGCAAGGAATGCGGTTGATGATAACGAGCATGATGTATGTGACGACGAACGACCAGCCGGAGACAGCAGCGATCATTGCAAGTTGAATAGGCACCTGGACCCAGTGTCCATCAAGCCAACCGCCGATCTGAATCTCGTCTTCAGGTGTACCTTCCGGCATGCCCAGACCAATGATGTAGCGTTCTGCAAAAACGCCGGTCAATACAAGGCCAACGAGACCTCCAATGTAGTGGACAGTAAAGACATCCAAAGCATCGTCAAAATGGTACTTGTGCTTGTATCGAACAGCATAGTTGCAAGCAATAGAGCCAAGGAGACCGAACAACAATGCGCTGCTCGGTGAGACGTAACCGGAACCGGGCGTAACCGTAGCAAGACCAGCAACGACGCCGGTGCAAAGACCAACAACACTCCACTTGCGAGAGTAAAAATAGTCCATGAGCACCCAGACAACGGCGGCGACGCAGGCAGCGAGGTGGGTAGCTACAAGCGAATTGGCAGCGCGAGCGTTGGCAGCAAGTGCACTGCCAGCGTTGAATGCAAACCAGCCGAACCACAAAAAGGCCAAACCGATGTAAACAAAGGAAACGTTGTGAGGAGTGTTGTTCTTTTCGTCATAGTCCTTTCGTTTGCCGAGCACCATGGCGTAAGCAACGGCTGCGAGACCACTTGAAGCGTGGACAGTGGCACCGCCAGCGTAGTCCATTGCACCAAGTTTGTAGAGCCATCCGTTGGGGTTCCATACCCAGCAAGTGATGATATCTGAGGAAGGAGGAGAAAGAGAGAGAATGGGTCAGAATGTTTGCTTGCTTGCTTGTTTTTCTTTAACGACGGCACACTTACCATAAACCAGGGTGGTCCAAATGAAAATAAAGATAATAGCCGGTCCCAGCTACATAACGCAGAATAAAATTCAATGTTTGTTCCTAAACATACAACGATAAATGTTGTATAACTTACCGACATGCGCTCAGCGGCAGCGCCAAAGGCCAAAGCTGGAGTCAAGCAAGCAAACATTGCCTGGAAAATCATGTAGATAGTGGCAGGGATGGTCTGGCCTTCGAAAGCCGGTTTCATGCCGAGACCACGCATCAAAAAGTGGGCTAGAATAATGACAATAATAATAATTGTTAATGTACCGCACTTGGCAGCTTTTTTTTTCTGTGCTATTAGCAACTTACTGTGATCGCCAATGAATGCGTTTGCATTCGGAGAAAATGTCAGTGAGTAACCAATTAGATACCACTATAGTAAAAATTTTCTGGCTGTCAGCGAATATTGAATGATAAAGCCGGTGCCACCGGGATCTAATAACGAACCTGGAAGGATACAACGGCAACGCAAAGCATGGTCAGATACATCAGCGACAATGCATTCTTTGCGCGAGCAAGACCCGCGTAGAACAGACCCAAAGCCGGAGTCTACGTAAACCATTTTGCTTAGAGTTAATAATTTACAAAGGACTACGAAAAGTAAAGTTATGAACAGTACCATGAGGAACACCAGCGTGGTGCACATCATTGTCCAGGCTGTGTCACCAGAATCAATTGTGTAGGAAGCTGATGAATCGGCCATCGTCGTCGTTGTCGTCGTCGACTTTTGTTTTGTTGCGTGTGAGGGGGGAAGGGTGGTTGTGGATATTTATATACGTATGATTTGTTTCTTCCACGAGTTCAAATGCGTGGTGGAGACGTGCGTTTTGTAGCACGAAGGGTTTAAATACAATAGAAAAAAATAAAAGTAGAGGAGGGGAAAAAATAAAGAGAAAGGGTAAGGTGCGTATGTATGCGCTGATAAGAAATGCTGGCACTGATAAGGACGACGGCAGCCGATAACGATAGCTGATTCGGGTGGCGGAGATCAAGCTTTACCAACCACGCTCCTCGATCCCGCGGATGATATGGTAGATAGCGATATGATGCGCGATATGATGAACAGAGGGAAAACAGAGATCGTTTCCCAGGAGATGTCATGTGCTTGTCAAAACGTCAACGTTTTGCAGAAAAGAGAGAAATGTGAGCACTTCAGGGCTATGAACAGGATGATGATGGTAGCGAGGCTCCTCGAAAGTATATGAATGCATGTGCTACGCTGAGGAGTATATTATAAACCCCTCAAGCGGACCCGGACTCACATGTCAGGAAAACCGTGTCAAGGTATCGTCCCGATCACTTTCGATCGTCCCGCGTTTTGTCCATTCTGGGACGTTACCAACGCTTCTACATCCTGGGAATTGATATCTCTTCTGCTATCTTTTCATTCCCCATTTGGGGCAGCAGAAGAATAAATTGTAAAGTTCCAGAAGAAATCGAAGCTTTAGATCACTTATATTCGTCTACTATTATACACTTCTTGGATGTCTCAAGCACGGATGTAGCAGCCTACGAGTCAAACAGCGTTAGCGGCTTGCCATGTGGAAACGTCTGTTCCATACGATGGTGATCAGCAATCTAATGTCTTTTCTGCTTTGGCACCTTTTGATGAGTGATGAGAGGAAGACTACGCGAATGTGTGAAAAAGGAAATGCGACTGAATAAGGTGGGTCAACAACCAAGCCTTGAGTTCAGATAGTCCTTAATCCATAGCAGATAGAAAATCAGAAATCAGCAGCATATGCATCAGCCAGCGTTTGCTCGGATAAACGTGCAGGAGCGAGTCACCCTTTTTCCTCCCTGTTTGCCCATTTAAACGATATCTCCCCTTTTCCTTCCCTGGGTATGAAATCTTAAGCCACGGGTTCCAGGATTATATATGTACAGTAGGCCTTTTTCCCGATTCAACCAACAACTCTGAATAACTCGAGAGTTTGCAACAGATCTTTGCTTGGCCCGAGTATTCCTATGCTAAATGTAGATTCGTCCTCATTTGTGTCGTTTAACTCTGCTGTCGCAGTAAGCAATGTTAACAGCGGAGGCAAAATGCTACATTGCATTTGCGACAAAGATCAGAGGTACATACACTGTACAAGTCAACACAGGATATTGTCCGTTGTAGCCCAAAGAGGCAATTCCCCCGTGATTAATACCATAAATATAGCGTTAAATACATTTTATATCCTCTGACGGATACTGGCTCTATATCCCCATGTACGGTCTGCGAATATAGATGAAATACATATATTTGCGGAGAAGCAAGCTCAACAATGGGCCGTTCCGAGGTCTTCCTCGCACCAGTGTGAATAACTCACGGCGAGCTAAACCTGCAATGGCAAATGCCACTGTGTGACATTGATAAGATCACCGCGTTTTGTCATGAAGGTAGCAGCAAGTTGAATTTCACAAAGCATAGCCAAAGAGTTTTTTTAATATTACTATTATGTTGTTATCATTTGTATGTAGTTCAAAAATGACCGAGACGGTAACTCCTCCAAGTTTTGTATCCCACTCGACTGTAGAAATCAAGCAGTTCAACCCAATCAACGTAGGACTTGGCCACTCCGCGCTGTCTAAGCAGCCAGTTTGCATGGGCAACAATGCCGATACCAATACCACGGCCTCTTTCTTCCTCTGCGACGCCAACGCATGCCATGCCTCCGCTCTTCTCGCCAAAGAGCTTGTCGTCTGTCCAGATCAAATCACTCCTGTATTCGTGTGATACATGTGTCGTATTGAGGATTAAGCTTGCGATGATGCGACCATTTTCATTATCTTGGCGTGCGACAATCAAGTCCTGATAGTCACCCAATTCAACGTGATGCTGGTACGTAGAGAGCCAGGATGGAAAGTTGCGCTGCTGGAACGCGTAGAGCTCCCATGTTTCGCTAGGCTTGACACGTCCAAACCATATCTTTTCTTTGATCATGCGATTCTCGATCTTTTCTGGGATCTTGTAACTTTGCACCTCTCCAACGAGATCGTGTACAAGACCGTCATCCATTCGCCAGCCTCTTCTCGAAAAGAACTGTTGTGCCCTTGTTCCGTCAGCGCCGTCTTCCGGTACACCAGGGAAAAATCGAGGGTAAGTGGAGCCCAATTTGATGCAGTCGGCACCTTGTTCCCGGAAATACTCCAGAGCCGCGTCGTGAAGAAGAGTACCTGCTCCTTTACCTCGGCTCAACGGTGATACCATAAGCAGCATAAGCTGACCATGTTTCTTTCCGTCCGCGATGATGATCTGCGTAGCAACAAAGCCGACTATCTTTCCACGTACGTCACGTGCGACCAGGTGTTTTGCCGATTTTGCTCGTTGCAACACAAGGTTGATCTTATCTTTACGCAGCGGCCAATCATTGCCAAAGACATCGTTCCACAGCGCTGCGATTTGCTCTAGGTCGTCGTCGTTTCGATAATCGTCGACGATGAATCTGGTGGGCTTGATGGCATCGTCAATGTTGGGTATAATAATAGGAAGGTCGCTGGATGTTTCTATCTCGCCAAAAATGAGACGAACGGCAGCCTCGTGTGCTGGAGGAGTGTATTCGTATGTGACAAGGTAAGTATCGACTTGCGGGAAGCACATTTGATCGTATGGATTCATCACGGCTGCCACTATTAGGCATTTTGCAAGCTTGTGGGCTAATTCTACCATGCGTACTTGGAATGGATAAAGGTTTGCGTTGGCTGTACCGATAACAACCCAGTCTGCTTCTTGGATCTCTTGGGATAAATCAGGAGTATCTTCGTTGTAAATGATATACTTTAAATTGGCATGTCTCTTGAGCAAGGAAGCATGGAATGAATTGAAGGGTTCCTTCTCTGAATCGACCGCCAACGTCTGAGGAACATGTGCACCGAGGAATAGAATCTGATCCTTTGGATCTGGCCGGATGGGAAGGATCTTCTTGCGATCCGTAACAACAGTGGGTACTCTATCGTACAATTCCTTGCTTAGTGTAGCATGTTCATCAGAGCCCATAGTCTTGAGATCCTTCTGCTCCAAGACATCGTCCCAAGACAAAAATTGATCCTTGAGCTTAGCAACACGCTGCAGTGATCGACGTATTTCCTCCTCGTTCAATTGTCCTTGTTCAAGTGCACTGTACAAAACCTTGAAAGCATCCTTTTGGAAAGCAAGGGTGTGGGAAATCATTGCCATGTCGTTACCAGCTTGGAGAGCCATCAGTGCTCCTTTCGGAGTACCGATGGTTTCCTTGACAGCGTCCATTTCTAAACAATCAGTGATAATAACGCCCTTGTACCCGAGGCGTCGGCGCAAAAGGTCGCGAACAATCTCGGGAGATAAGCTGGATACCAACTCCTTGTTGAAGTAAGGAAGCAGCATGTGAGCAACCATGACAGATGTAGGACACGCGATACCTCCAGCCTCTATAGCCTTCTTGAAAGGAACCAATTCGGTCTTGTCAAGCTCCTCCAAGGTCTTGTTAATGACAGGCACACCCAGATGCGAGTCGGTTGCGGTATCTCCGTGACCAGGGAAATGTTTGATGCTGGTGGCAACGTTTCCGCGCTGGTATCCTTCAACTTGAGCCAAGCCCATCCTGGCAACTAGCTCAGGGTCCTGACCGTACGACCGCACTCCGATGACAGGATTCAAGGGGTTATTGTTGACATCCAAGACCGGTGCAAGGTTCCAATTCATGCCAAGTGTCAAGAGTTCCTTGGAAGTAGCCATTGCTACATTTCTTGCTGCGGTTGAAGAGCCGAGCGCACCTAGCCCCATGTTGCCAGGCAGATACGTTCCACTGTGTCCGAGCCGTCGGACTACACCGTTTTCTTGATCCACAGCAATAAACAATGGTCGCTTGTGTCCAGCGTTGCGTGCAATTTGCTGCAGCGAATGCGTCAGCTTCTGCACTTGCTCTGGTGTTGCGATATTGCGCGAAAACAAAATAATAGAACCGAGGTTGTGATTTTCTATCAGATCGATGATCCCGGGCGTAGGCTCAAGCCCGTCGAAACCGCACATGAGGAGCTGTCCAATCTCCTTGTCTAGATTGTCATTGACACCGCCGACTGTCATTTGCAACAATGTGGAATGTCGAGAAGAAAGCAGTAGCTCAAAAAGAACAATGTTCTATTTAAAGTTTATTCCGGGGCGGGCGCGCAGCACATAAGCCCAATACTCTGATCTGTTTGTTGCTAACGTCCAGAAATATTGGGTAATGATACTATCAAGGATAATATTCATTGCACAAGATTAAATAGAATCTTACAAACATATACTTTGCTTGCAGTTGGGATGTTTTCATCTTGTTGCATCCTTTCTGCTAATATGACTAAGCTACGTCCGTGAGAAAATCAGGGTCCTGGATGGACTGAGAGGGTCCCGTCCAGACTATCCTGTGAAACCTGAAAACTGAATGGATCATTGTAGCTCAAGAGATTAAACAATGGTGATTTTCCGTACTTGAAATCATCAACAATGCCTCTGGAAACTGTTATAGCAGTATGAGTGAATGACCTTCTGTCTATGTGTAGGGTGTAAACAAATTAGCAAATTCACATAAAAGTGAAAAAGGATCATCAAAAGCTAGACAATCGCTATAGCTACAATAGATTTCCTCATGAAAAATCCTCGAGATTAGAATGGATGGTAATAACTTCAGCAAAATTCGACAAGGATTGCCGATTAAAAGACACAATGGGGCAGTGTCAACTTGGAGTCTAGATCAAGAATCGTCGAAAAAGGCTGAGCGAACTTTCAGAATAAGTGGAGGAAAAAGACACACGTTAAATTTCCAAGAAATTCGATCAAGACATGCTTTATATATGCCAACTCGGCAGCCATACTTGCTGTCAAGGTAAACAGTGCTCGAGAATCCAATACTCAGAGCAAAAGACTTCACAGATCATGTAATATCTGCTTCGAAATTCCAAAAGCAGTATTCGGACATTGAAAACTGGCAAGCAGCAGCACAAATGCGCTAATCGAGTTGGCATCCCATCAATCTTCCTCGCTTTCAGTCGCTAAAAGCGTTGGTTCTCAGTTCGAGTTAAATCTACTTGCGCCAAGCGATCGTACGTAAAGATGGATAGATGGAAGATGGATGGGGATTTGCTGAACAGGATTGGCCTTTTTTAGTTATCATCATGAAGCATCTCGCCGCTTACCTCCTTTTGACTGCCGGTGGCAAGGCCAACCCTTCTGCCGAAGACATCAAGACTCTCTTGAGCTCCGTTGGCGTTGAAGCCGAGGAGGAACGTCTCAACTCTTTGATTGAAGCTCTCAAGGAGAAGAACATTGAAGAGGTAATGCAATAAATGTCATGCACATGAGATTCGGAAAATGCTGACATTGTTATTTAGCTCATTGCCGAAGGCAAGGAGAAGCTCGCCTCCGTCCCCACTGGTGGTGCTGTCGCCGCTGGTGCCGCTGGCGCTGCTGCTGGTGGTGCTGCTGAGGAAGCCAAGGAAGAGGAGAAGAAGGAGGAAGAAAAAGAGGAATCTGACGAAGACATGGGCTTCGGTCTCTTCGACTAAACGATATCGTGCCAATAAAATGACACTCGATACGGCCTCTTTTTCTCTATCTACACCTATTTTATTGCGTTTGATGTTCTATGATGGATTTCGCCAATGGCCACACTTGTTTCCGAGACATTTTGATATTCTCCTGCTTGTAGAATCTGATCCGCGTATCCTCTTCGTTTGTATATTGCAAGGTTCGCAATGCGAGCTCGGTGTTGCTTTCGATTGTTTCCTTGAGTGGCATCAATGCTTCGTTTCTAACGAAAAGCGCAAGCTCTCTTTCGTATTGTCCGCCCGCGTCGGTGTGGTCAAAAGATGTCAAAACGATTTCGAGATCCAGGTCTCGCTCTTTCATGTAATCCATGGTATCCTGGGTAACTTTGGCGTATCCATCGCGTTCAACCCATGCGTCAAAATACCATGGCAACGAGCTCGTGCCGATTCTATACCGGTGCACCGTAAACTCTTTGTAGTCCTTTCGCAAGAGATCCCTGGTTGAAAGATGATGGATATTGGATTTGGCCGCTTCGATTTGTTCGTAATATCCGTTGGTATCACCACTCGACTTTATCAATATGTTGTAAGCATCTACATCTGCTGGTGTCGTTCTATGCAGATCCCAGTTCAAGTTGATCGTATCAACGAGGATAGGCGCTAATGCAAGTTTTGAGATATTTTGAGAGAATTGACGGTCTTGAAAATGATGAACGACAAGCGACGTGCAAGATCCAACCATCAAGATAACACGAAGAGGGATGTCCTTGTACAACTGTTCGTCGACATGATGATCGAGAATTCCTATCACTTGCTGAGCATATCTGCTGTCATCAAAAGGTGCCGTGAGTTTGTTGTGATCAACCAGCACCAGGCGAGCGTTTGAAAGCTTTTCGAGGTTGATTTGATCAATGCACACAAGCTTGCTTGTATCAATGTCGTTCGTATTCATCACAAAGTCCAGCTCAGGACGCAGTTTCAGGTCGGCAAAAGGTACCTTGACTAGAGGTATATACAGTGTGTTTGGGTCCTTTTCAGCGCTAAAGTAGGCAAAAAGCAAAGCCGAGATTACAGAATCGAGATCTGAGGATGCTTTTCTTAATTCTCTTGTAAAATCCTACGCATGCTACCTATATATATATACTATACCAGCAGCGTCGTTGCCCATGACAATCACGCATGGTTGCTCTGCCGACACATTCGAAAGCCTTAAACGGATATTCGTGAGAAACTCATTAATAGCAGTCGACATTGTAAGCTGGTTCGAGTGCGGTTTGCAGGGTTGGATATGTGTTTGACGCGGCCTTTTCTGCTGCACAACCCGAAGCAGTATTTCTGGACTCAAGTTAGCGACTTGTCTTGCCGACTTGGTGTAAAATAAAGCGCGGCTTGCTTGGACATTACGCCATCTATCGTTTGCGATTTCTTTCCTTCTGGAATATATAAGAATCGATTTTATATCTATCAGTATATTTTATGGATGCATACAAGATGCTCGCACTGCGATGTGAGTATCGCCGAATGTTAGAAAGGAGCATTATTATCCTCGCGCGGACTTGGACTTGACGGCAGCAGAGCAAATGAAATGTTTTCACCCATCCAGCAAGTAGACAGTTGAACGAAACTGTAAACTAGCAGGGTCACTGCAGCTGTACTTTAGCAGCTTCTTCCATTTGCCTCGCATTAATGTATTTTAACATTCAAAACGGATGAAGCTGGCTTTCCGCGTCAACTCCTGACAACCTCTTTAGAGCTGCCCGTATGCGGCATAGGAAAAAATTCCTTGATTCTATTCGACCAAAATAGATCTGACACGAGCAGCTATAATAGTAGCAACTTTACAGCATTTCCTGGACGAACGAGCCTATACGTTGCGGGAGAAGTCCCCAGAAACAGAGGAACTGGATTTCGAGACTGGCCCGGATAGTTTGTCACGAAGGACCTGACTATGATCAGATATTCCGAAACGACTGAGTGAGATATATATATATATGTGTGTGTGTGCGTGTGTGCGGGGAGTAGTCTGCTCCATCCTCTGGGCTTATATGACCACTGCTGTATTTCCGTTCTCCATACTTTGGAGCAGGCATTTTTCTTTCCGGGTCACGTGAAAGCATTGGCTTATACAACAAGGAACAAAAAAAGACGCCGAGAAAAAGGTGATGAACGCTTTTCGACGATAATCCGCAGATTGCGTCCTATATTCCATAACAGTAAGCGTCTGATCCTAAACAATTCATTAATAATATCATGAGAGCTCTTACTGGTAATCGAGTTGCAACAATGTATCTCCCAAAACTAGTCTTAGGATCAGACTCAGGTTAATTCTGAATATTTTTCAGATACCAAAGAATAAATCTAAAATACTTAAGTGCAAAAACACTTTTCACTGAGGAGACGTGTGGACTCAAAGATTATTCAATAACGGAGACTTTTCCCACTATTAGTACTCAAGTTCCATAAAACTTATTATTAAACTTTAGTGAAACGCCAGCAGCCAAGCAGATTTTACAACGTGCTATTCTAGCATGCTATTTTACTGAAGATGTTATTAGTGTACTTATCTGAATCAATTTGGGAAAGTCGGCAAGTGCTCGACTAAGTACAACTCTGCGTGGGTGTCGCACTGTCAATTCGGAAAACCGTTAGTCAGAAGATTTCACAGTTGGTGGTAGGACATCGAAATCTGCAGGACAACGAATGTAGCTGCTACCAGTGTTGCAAGGTAAAGTGCATATTTTATACAACAGCTGAGGCTGTGAATATGGACGCAAGATATCGATCATTCTTGCTACAACTTGACAGCCGTCATAAATATTGAATCAAACAACAGGTAGAAGGCAATCATTTTAAGTTATTTCGTGTTACCCGAATCATTCGCCAGCTGCTTTACATTTGACGGGGAGCAAGCAAGGTATACTACTTACTTTGCTCCCTTTCACTCACAATGGCCATTGACACTGTAAACGAACGTGTTGGACAGATCGCTGCTCATTTGATCAAGGCTGGCTCATCACTTCAAGACAAGGTATGCATTGTTACTGGTGCAGGTTCTATTTACGGTATTGGGTAAGACTAGGACTTTGTAGCGGGCGCTTTTGAAGCCTTTTGCTAATACTGGTCGTGTGCAGTCGCGCTTCTGTGTATGCGCTTGCCAAGCGTGGTCCCAAGGTTATTTACGCAACCGACTTGACTCTTGATAACTTGGAAGAACTGGCCAAAGATGTCGAAAAGCAATACCCAGGCGTGCAATGTATTCCACGAGCAGTCGATGCCGCGTCCACCGCTGGTGTCACCGGTATCATCAACGAAGCCATGGAAAAGTTTGGAAGATTGGATGTGTTTTTTGCCAACGCTGGTGTTGCAAGTGGCACTCTGTTGCAAGGTGAAGATGAGGAATCCTTCATGCGCATGATGCGCATTAATGCCCTCAGGTGAGCTTATACATTGCTTTTCAAGGGTTGACGTACTTTTTACTCACTAACAGAATTTCCAAAAGCGCTTTCCTGGCTATTAAGCATGCCGGTGAAGCTATGAAGGTGACAGGCAAAGGTGGAAAGGAGCGATCAGGCGGTTCAATTATTTGCACTGCATCAGGTTAGTTTCAAAAAACCTTCGTTTGCTCTGCATTTATAGTATCGGCTGATTTGGATCTAGTTGCTGGTATCCGTTCTGGTGCTGGTTCACCAGAATACTCTGCTTCCAAAGCTGCGTAAGTTGTACACGTTGCTGTTGCGAATATTGGCTAAAACATATCGGTTGTCTAGTATCATCAATCTCTGCCAAACCAGCTCCTTCCAATATGCTGGCACCGACGTACGAGTAAATGCTATCTGCCCAGTACGTCGCATCAAATTTATTATCTGGTCTTTCAAAGTGCAGAACTCTAAATGGATAATTCGTAGGGTCTTATTGAAACTGGTATGACCAAAATGACTTTTGATTATGCAAAGTCTAGAGGATCAGCCCACAAGATTGGCCAGCTGAACCCTACTCGTCGCTACGGCCTTCCAATGGAGGTATGTACTAATTCCGAGCATTTGAGCTTCTCATTCTTCCTGAATCACACTAAACATTTTACTCGCTTTGACACGAAACAGATTGCTTCCATGGTAGCTTTCCTTGCAAGCGAAGAAGCTTCCTACGTAAACGGTCAAGCAATTGCTGTTGATGGCGGTCTCTCTGCCAGCCATCCAGTCGTTCCTGGCAAATTTCACTAAAGAATAAATTTTTTCTTTTAATGGAAATGTTTGGTTAGGAAAAGGCTATATAGCATGCATCAGACCGCTGATCGGTTGAAGGACGAACCACACACAGACAGAGAAAGAGAGAGCTTGAATGTGCCGCAGGTACAACATGCAAAGCTGGTTCCGACAAATTGGAGGCGCATGCTTTGCGGTTGCTTCTTTGCTCTCATAGCCGTGGCCTTTCCCTTTGTTGTAGTCGCGCCTCCCGTACCACCACCCGAGTTGTTTGAACGCAAGATGCAGCTACCTACTCCACTGAGAGATCCTTTGGTCGCCCTGGTTGGCGAAAAGTGCTATGTTTCGCTGGTAGAGAATTTCAACATTACGGACATTGACTGTGTTCGGTATTCTATATCCAAAGCACTCGGGTTCGGCATCGTGTTAGGCGGATCCATCGTAAAGATCCCGCAAATCGTGACCATCTTGCTCAACGGATCAGCTCAGGGTCTATCTCTTGCGTCCTATCTCTTGGAAACATCCAGCAATATCATATCGTTTGCATATAATTGGCGCCAGGGCAATCCATTCAGCACTTATGGCGAGATCCTCTTTTTGACGATACAGAATATCTTAATTTCGATCCTTATCTTGTTTTTCGCGCGTCGATACGGAGCTTCCGTCGGCTGCCTTGCCGCGCTTGCAAGCTTCATACATTGTCTCACCAACGCGTCTATCGTGCCATCTTGGTTACTATCAAGCCTATATGCAAGCACAATCCCGCTCAACTTGGCAAGCAAAGTTCCACAAATTTACACCAACTATGTCAACAAGTCTACCGGCCAGCTTTCAGTGTTCGCGGTACTCAACTATTTTCTTGGCAGCACAGCACGTGTCTTTACAACAATGACAGAACTGGATGATCCACTTATGCTTTTCGGAGGTATCTTGGCGAGCACGTTCAATGGCATCCTGCTGGCGCAAGTCGTCCTGTACTGGGGCAAGAAGGTCGATACAGAGAAACCAAAGAAGGCCGATTAGAAATAATAAAAGAGAGAGAGAGACAGCTTGTATCTGCTACGGATCATTCTTCCAAAGAAGTATTGATTCATTTGACTCATCTTGTACTTTCATTCGATCCCACAATGTTGTACAGTCGATTGCTGTCAATTCATCCGCAACTGCAAAAATGTAGCTAAGCATCAAAATTTGCTAAGCGTCTCACGTATCGCCACGCTTTGGTTCTTTGGGGCGGATAAAAAAGTCCGAACAATAATGTGATAACATCTTCTGTATCGCAGCAGAGTAGAGAATTGCTCTTATGGATCACGGGCTGATCCCGAAAGAGAGAGATATTGCATCAAAGGAAAGTGATGCATCTCCATGGTGACCGGGCAAGTCCCCCGTTTCCATGGATCCGGTATCCATGGATACCATCGATGATACATCACATTCCAAGAAGAAAACGTCGCTACATTATTATTGTCGGTGATCTGGATAAACTGTCGGCAACCATGATCTCGGCGTTCCATTCTTGTCGGACAATAGAGCATTCTTGCTGTCAAAGACGAAACGGATATTGAAATCGTCCAATGGAAGCGTCGGTGCGAGGCAATCCAGCAGGTCAGCAAAAAAAGGCCCGTCGTTTGTTGTAGCCAGCCGTGTAAAGATCATGCTCGGCATCTTGTACCGTTCGAGGTTTCAAACAGCGGCGACGTCAAGTATAAAAAGGGTGGCGCGTTGCCGTTACTTCTCGACACAACGTCCCTCATACCCCAAGAAACCTATCGTCGCCTGGTGCATCGTAGCTAGCGGAATCACTTACAGCGTAATGGCAACCCAACAGACAAACGCCCTCCTCGAACAGAAGCAAGCTCTCAGTGGAACGAGCCCTGAGGCATACGAAAAAGCCAAGGCAGAGCAAGATAACCTCGCCGCAGTCAAGGCTGCCCGAGAAAGCCCAGATTATTTCGAAATTGAAGCATACGGCCACCTGCGTGGAGCTGCAAAACTTCAGTCACTGACTGCATCGGTAAATGGCCTGCTGACAAAACAACAAAGGCGATCCACACAATCAAACTGACATATCTATCCTGTGCCCCCAAAAAAAGACACTTCGCGGTGTAGGCAAGATCGTCGTTCCTCCAGTGCTATTTTATAACAAGGATCGCACAGAAGTAGTCGCTGCTGTGCACCTTGGCACTGATTTGTGCGGTCACGCTGGCATTGTCCATGGTGGTATGCTGGCAACCTTGCTAGACGAAATACTGGCATGTGTGGTAAGTTTTTCTTTTTTTATTGGAGAAAAGCATATGTACTGAGGTTCGACTGCGATGTAGGCCATGCCTGCGTTGCCCAATAACATTGGTTTCACAGCAAATCTGAATATTGATTACCGAAAACCTGTGAAAGCAGATCAGTGGGTCATCCTCCGTGGCCGCCTTGAACGTGCAGAAGGACGCAAGGCGTACGTTGAAGCATGGATCGAAAGTGCGGACGGACAAACCAAATTCACAGAGGCCAAATCACTTTACGTTGGACCCAAAACTCCCTTCTGAGTCGTGAAACCAGGGAATTGAAACATTCGGAGTACCCCTCCCCCACCAATCCTGTTTATTGTAGAAAGTTCGTCACTTCAAGTTTTTTTTTTTTTTTGGTTCTTTTTCTTTTCCTCTCTCTCTCTCCCCTCATCTAGCTATCTATCTAACAAATATTTAATTCCTTCCTTTTGGTCTGATCTGCTTTGATCTGCTGCTCCCCCTTTTTCTGTTCAACAAACATTTGCATGTCTCGCTTGACTTCGCCGTCAGAGTGGGTCGCCCCGCTGACGCCAATTGTCTCTCTGGCAATCCTGCCACTTGGTCCAGTTCTGTTTCCTCGGGCATATCTTGTGCTGTTATTCAGCTACTTTGTCATCTTTCTCTACTCCCAAGTGAACCATCTCTGCAAATTCTTCATAACTGCCCGTCGGATGCGCCGCGTCATACGCAAGTGGAATTTTCGGCTGGGATCAGACTCGTCGGACGGAGTGACCAGCGTCGATCGGCAGGAGGAAAAGTCCGGCTTGCTGATCACCCGATCCAGGGAAGACACTGCAGCTAGTAGCAGCAGCCGTGCAGACTCTCCAAACTTTACGCGCGATCGGACTGTTCTCATTGATAATAACAGAAGCAATTTCCAAACCGACTTTGCAGACATTGAAGATAGACTCCAGTTTTACCAGGATCCAACTTACATGCATGCGTTCATTATCCCGAACTATTGCGAACCGGAAGGATTGCTCAGAGATACCATTAATCGCCTGGCAACCCACAGGTACGTTCTTTATTGTAATCATTTGTTGATTAGCTGAATCTGAACTTTCTTTTTTAACTCATAATGTTGTACAGGAACGCCCATACGCATTATGTCATCATACTGGCCATGGAGGCGGCAGAACCAGATTACGAAGAAAAAGGACGCAGACTCCAAGAGTTCTTCAAGGATCGTTTTGCACACTTTATCGTGACGGGACATCCTCCCGATATCCCTGGGGAATCACGCGGAAAAGGGTCTAACGTAGCTTACGCCGCTCGACATGGTTGCACC
This sequence comes from Rhizomucor pusillus, assembly GCF_041956525.1. Lineage (NCBI taxonomy): Eukaryota > Fungi > Mucoromycota > Mucoromycetes > Mucorales > Lichtheimiaceae > Rhizomucor > Rhizomucor pusillus. The sequence goes on along the minus strand of NW_027192161.1, from coordinate 336,037 downwards.
GAACTGATGAAACGAGGCATCGACAAAACGAGAGTGATCTTGACTGTAACAGACTCTGATTCGGCCATCCCAGAACTGTACATTAGAGAAATGGAAGATGCACTTTACAAAGCAGAGGATCCGTATCATTTACTTTTTGCGCCGCCCATCTTTTTCTCGCGCAACTGCTTTGAAGTGCCTGCGGCTGTGCGAGTCACCGATATTACTTGGTCAGCTATGGTCATGTCGAATCTCAGCAACAGCGAGGGACTCGCCTTCCCTTGTTCTACCTACAGTTTATCCCTCATGCTTGCAGAACGAGTCGGCTATTGGGATACAGATGCAGACTCTGTGGGTGAAGACATGCACATGTTCCTCAAGTGTTTTTTCAAGACTGACGGTTTGGCGAGAACGGTTCCGATCTACGTGCCTATCAACCTCACCAACGTGCAGACGAATGGATATTTTTCGAATATGAATGCTCGCTATGTTCAGGCTAAACGACACTACAACGGCGTCGCAGACGTCGCATATGCTCTCCGTCACGCTTTCCGATTGTCTGGTTATCCACATGTCAGCAAACAAGCGTCGTCGAGCAACTATTTGACAAAGTTGACTGTGTGCCTCAAGGTCTTGGAGGCCCACATGATCCCCGTCACTTCTGGATGGCTAATGTTTGCTGCATTGCCTTTGATGCAATTTATTCTGTTTCCACCGCATTCTATGGTTGCGTTCATCAATCCTGCCGATAATCCGCTGCTGATATCAGAGTTCTACGCCACACTCTGGAATACTACCAAGCTAATTACTGTTTTCTTACCACTACCGCTATTTGGCACCCTAGCAATTTACGAGCATATCCATCGTACTATTGATCGCGACTTTTTGCAAAAGAGCAAGGCGGACTCCAGACAATGGAAAAACTTGTTGGATTACGTTACATTGCCTATAGCAGCGTGGCTGTTTATGACGCTGCCGTCCACGCTCGCGTGCTTCAAGCGACTGAGGATGCGCGAGGAGCAGTACATTGTTTCCGAGAAATTCTTCAAGGATGAGAATCCCTTGGCCGCCAAGATTGAGGAGCTCGTATAACTGAACGGGCTTTCATACCATTTATATAAGTCGAGTATTGCTTTTTTCTTTACGATCTACACGATAATTTACTAGTCTCTTGTGTTCGTTTGATATTGCATGTACATATTACTTACTATTAGAATTGCTTTCATTTAATTCGATTATAATAACTGGAATTCTTTGCCATAATACTGAACATTCTAGATTTGATCTACACGCTGCGAACTTCCCCGATTTCTGCCTTGGTCGTCAAAGTAATAAATAATGAAATTTGCAAATTCTGATGTCTCCTGTCAGCCCTGTTTATCGGTTGAAAATACGTACTGAACTTTATGAGCTGCTGCTATCTCTGATGCGTATATTAGCTTTGAAGCCCAAGAAAGATATGTTGCACACTGTTTAGCCCTTTTATTGTCAGATTTTCCATTTGAGGACGATCACTTGAGAAAACTGTGCTCAATAAGGCACTGTATCTAAAACTGTGCTGAGACTTAAATCTGGTAACGCTAAACCTTGCCGAGAATGGAACAGCTCCGTTCCGTTGTTCTCTTTACTTCATCTCCACCAGAATGCTCGCGAAGCTAGGAGCCAGGGCAAATCTTGCCCTGTTATTCCTTGCCTCGACCGCAAGGATTTCTAACGCCTTCTACCTACCAGGTGTAGCTCCTCACGACTACGCCGTCGGCGACGATGTTCCGCTCTATGTAAATTCGCTCGCTCCAATGGCAAATCAGGCAGTGAAAGAGGTACGAGGATGATGAAAACAAAGTAACGGGGCGCGCATCTGAAATCAGTCGTTCGACAGGTTATCAGCTATGATTACTACGATGAACGTCTCCATTTCTGCCAACCTGAAGGTGGTCCTGAACGTCAATCCGAGAGTCTCGGTAGTATTCTGTTCGGCGACCGTATATTCTCGTCTCCATTTGAGGTATGCACGTTGACGGGAATAGTAGCGCGAGTTGACAACTGATAACTCAGCCTTCCATAGCTACGAATGGCCAAGGATGAAAAATGCAAGCTGCTCTGCCAGACCGAACCTATTAAGAAGGAAGACGCTCAGTTTATCAACGAACTTATCTCCAATGATTACGCTATGAACTGGGTCATCGACGGTCTCCCCGCCGCGCACGAAGAAAAAGATCCTCACACTGACGAAAGCTACTACAACATCGGTTTCAGCCTCGGATACATGGACGAAGGAGTTCCTGCATTGAACAACCACTATCAGATCAACATTTACTATCACGACCGTCCTGATGGAAAGATGCGCGTGGTTGGCGTTGTTGTCTATCCTTTCAGCAAGGATTACAAGCTCGGGAAGGATAACACTCCTGAGTGTGATCCTAAGGCTTTGGCTTTCCATTTGAAGGAAGATGGTAAATCTAGTGTTGTTTACACTTATGCTGTTACTTGGAAGGTAGGTTGCTGCACTCTGTTTACAGTTCCCTGAGAGAGTTTGTGATGTGACGACCTTTTCTTCCTTGACAGCAATCTAGCACTGCTTGGGCCACCCGATGGGACAACTACTTGCATATCCTTGATCCATCTATTCATTGGTTCTCTCTGATCAACTCGATTGTCATTGTCTTGTTCCTGACCGGCATGGTAGCAATGATCTTGCTCCGTGCTCTCCACAAGGATATTTCTCGCTACAATGCCGTTGATGCTCAGGAGGATGTGCAAGAGGATTATGGTTGGAAGCTCGTCCACGGTGATGTGTTCCGCCCTCCAACTCGATCCATGTTATTGGCCGTCTTTGTGGGCAGCGGTACACAGTTGATTGCAATGACTGCACTCACTCTTGGTAAGATATGGTTATTCAGTAGATTACACTCCATCGATTGCTTACAACGTGCGACTATTAGTCTTTGCTGTCCTTGGCTTCCTCTCGCCATCCAACCGTGGTTCGCTGGGTACTGTGATGGTTATTTTCTTCATGGTCTTTGGATGCATTGCCGGCTACGTGTCTGCTCGTATTTATAAGATGAACGGAGGCGAATCATGGAAGATGAATATCCTTTTGACTGCGGTCTTATTCCCTGGGTAAGTAGCAAGGAAGTCAAGATGGTAGTATGCAATGCTAACCTGGTATACGAGCATCATCCTCGGATCTCTGTTCGCTCTGAACTTTTTCTTGATCGCTTCTCACTCGTCTGGTGCTGTTCCGTTTGGCACCATGCTTGCAGTCTTGGGTCTGTACTCGATCATTTCGTTCCCGTTGAGCGTTGCCGGCTCGTACTTTGGGTTCCGCAAGCCTCGCATTGAGCAGCCTGTCCGTACGAACCAAATCCCTCGACAGATCCCTGATCAGCCTTTCTACCTGCGTGCTATCCCGTCCATCTTGATGGGTGGTATTCTTCCATTCGGTGCGATCTTTATCGAACTTTACTTTATCATGAACAGCATTTGGTTCCACCGAATTTACTACGGCATTGGATTCTTGTTCCTTGTCTTTGGTGTTTTGATGTTGACTTGCTCGCAGGTCACCATCTTGATGTGCTACTTCCACTTGTGCAACGAAGACTATCACTGGTCTTGGCGCGCATTCTTCACCGCCGGTGCATGCGGCCTTTATGTGTTCTTGTATTCTATCTTGTACTATTTCACAAAACTCGACATCAACAGCTTCACGAGCACAGTACTTTACTTTGGTTACTCGGCTATTATCAGCTTCTTGGTGGCTACCTTGACAGGTAAGACGAAGTTACTATGCAGCTCAGAGCACGTGAAGCTAATAATCTAATAGGTGCTGTTGGTTACTTGGCATGTCTTTTCTTCCTGCGCAAGATCTTTAGCAGCATCAAAGTGGATTAAGTAGTTTTATTTTCATTACATTCTTTTTAGAGACAAATAAACAGGTTTATTTGCATTGTCCATACAAGCATACATCCCAGTTATTCGTTCAAGGAAAGCCGCGTCATGATTCACCAAATCAATACAGCTCTCCGGCCCGTTATTTAACCGACCGAACAACGATATAAAGACTTTCCAAGACGAATACCTTGGTCTCTGATTTCGAGATTTCCAATGTCATCGGCAAAGGATGTCACGCTCATCGTCTTACAACATGGTTTGTGGGGTAACAAAGGCCACATGAAATATATTGGCAATGCCATTAAAACGAGACTCGATTCCAAAAGTATTGAGATTGTAAGTGTTTCTGTGTCACGGCGAGCAAAAGCGACGTTTGGCTACTAACCGTCTTTTTCGAACCTATAGTTGAACGTCGATATCAACGAAGCAAGCTATACATACGATGGCGTAAGTCATATTGTGCGATTAGGTCATCCGGATAATAGCTAAAGTTACGCTTTTCGTCAGATTGACATCCTGGGCAAAAGACTTGCAATTGTGGTAAGAGCAAAGGAGATACATATGCACGAGACGCTGCATTGCATGTTCATTTTTGAAAGATTCAAGAGCATGTCAAGAGGCTAGCAAGACGAAACAGAAATGTCAAGCGTGTTGTATTGATTGGATATTCACTCGGCGGTCTGATGCTTCGATACGCCATTGGCATCCTCGGCGAAAATGGATTCTTTGACACGATAGAGCCATTTGTAAGTCACAGGAGGGATGGTGATCCTCTATGCATCGCAAAACTAACCATCTTTTAGCTTTTCGTGACATTCGCTACACCGCACTTGGGTGTCCGTCGAGAGCCTACGTCTACTTTTGCCAAGATGTTCAACTTTGTAACCGGCCGGATGCTATCCAGAACAGGGGAGCAATTGCAACTGCTGGATAAGCACGAAGACGGCAGACCATTGTTAAACATATTAGCAGATCCAGGTACTGAAAGAGAATGTATTTGATGAGTTCATGCCAAATGTGTTAACAAGGATACCATACCAGATCGAGAATTTTACCGACATTTATCACGATTCAAGAAACGTAGAGTTTACGCGAATACAGTGAACGATCGCACCGTTCCGTTTTGGACTGCTGCTTTGGAAAGCAAACATTATTTCCGTACCTTGAAGGACGTACAACTGTAAGTTGCAGGTATCAAATAAGAAACATAAGTTGTTCACATTTTCTGGTTGTACGCAGATCATTAGATACAGAATACTCGTCAGTGATTACCGCCTACGATATTCGCGACGCAAAGCAGCATAAATCTAACCGCAAACCACGCTCAGCATCCGAAATCGCAATACGCTATATCATCTATGCCTTATTCCCCATCCTACTTCCTATTTTTATACCGCTTGCAGCAACATACATTGGAAGCCAAAGCATTATATCACGCATACGAGTTTCGCGACTCTTAAAAGATAACAAACCGATCGACCTGAGCAAGGACAGCAGTCTGTTTGAGGAAGATCACGATGAGAGCACGATGCATGAAATACGAGAAAATGTCAACGATACCCTTTTGGTCGGCGCTCTGGATGCAACCAATCTTGGAGAAACCGATGTTAAAGAAACAAAAGGTTGGAATAACGTTGCTCGACTCTTAGGTAGAGTGGAAACTTACACGGTGGCTTTATTTCTTTTTATCTAGATGAGACAAAAGACCTTTCATTGACATACAATGTTCCACCTTCCGAAACACTATCCATACAAGTGCAAACCATGCAGCTATGCAGCAACCAAATGGAGATTCAAAAGAACCTTAAGCAGCTGCATTGGGAGAAAGTGCTTGTCTACATTTCTGGATTCAACGCGCATGCCAGCATTGTATGCCGTGAGAAACGTTTTGTTAACGACGGCGGACGCGCGGTCATTCAGCACTTTGTGGACTCTCTATCGATAGATTTGTAGATCAAACTGACGACTGACTAGGACATGAGGTCTGTGGATACCCATCTCACGCGTTTACATGCACACATTTCGGAATATAGATTTACCATTCTCCCTGCATTTCAATTAGCGTCTTAATCAATGTTTTTCATGATCTTCTTATTCACTTGATTGTCGCTATCATCATTAAAGTCAATAAGGGGTGTGAACGGTCGCCCCTTCTGTTTCACGAAATGGCAGCAATACGTCAGAAACTCAGATTTGTATCGATGAGGTACAACGATGGCAAGATTCCCGATACATATCGAGCACGGAATGCTGTTGGTGATTATTTGCATATCGTATCCATCAACAATCACCCACAATTCGCCGCTTGGCTATACATTTACCTAACCTTCAAAACATTCTATTCCGCGAAGAAGATGATCTAATGCAAATAGTATCCAGAGAGACTACCTTAACTGCATGGTTTGCGTTGAATCGCCGGGATCCCTCCGCACATCAGTATTACTATCATGAAATACCAAACCACTATTATTATCGTGCCGGTAGATGGTTACCAAGAACAAAGTCTGCACCAACCACAGGCCGCACGTATTTCGTCCAGCCCCGAGATGTTGAAAGATACTCACTCAGACTTCTGTTACTACATGTTATAGGAGCAACAAGTCTTGAAAATTTGAGGACTGTAAACGGGACCGTGCATGCGACCTTTCAAGCTGCGACAACTTCTCAGGAACGATCGTGAATGGAAGAATGTTTGGGAGAGCAGTATTGTTTGTTCCAAGTCTCTGCACCGCAACTGCGAACATTATTTGCAACGATTATCAATGTGGACTTTCTGACCCTGTTTCTTTGTGGAGTATGTTCGTGACACACTCAGATCAGCCATGAGCTTCAACGAGCCAGGCGCAGCGAGCGAAGCGAAGCGTGAAGCGCCCTACTTTCTGCGATTTACATCTAAATTAGGAAGGCGAATTGCAGACTCATCCAAGAAGACGATTGATACTGTATCTTCGCAAGCGACGCGTCGCTCTTCACTGACTGCAGTGGAAAGGAGGAAATGTTTGGCGATAAATCTTTCTTTTATCCTCTAAGGAAAAAGAAACTTACCCTCCATCAAAATGATGCGCACTGTGGTCTGGTCAAAGAAACGTTCGCCAGCGTTCGTCACAGCACACGAGCACAGAAAACCATCACTGTGGGGGACGCGCTCGCTGCCTCAAGTCTGATCAAGTGTGCAGCTCAAGACTGCCGGTCCTTAGGTCGTTACCTTTGGTCAGTATTTGCACATGAAGGGCCACTGTCTCTGGTGATGGATAGCGCTCTTATCCAATATTTCTAACGATATACCCGAGCTAATCGCGTCCCATGACTCGGTATGCCTATCTCCATTATCGAGCAGTTTTGGTCATCGGTCAAGTACAACAAGTTCTTTTGAGCTCAAGCAACGCCAACGATCACGTGTCATCGCGGCGAGACCCGAGACTGTGAGCGACAAAAGAATTCTACTACCCACGGTGCGTGCTGCAACGACAGCTGAGCAACGCCCAACTGCAGATGACTGGGAGGAACAAATTGACAGCAACAGCGTGAAGAAGAGGTTGCGGAGAAGCGATATATATTGTTGCCAAGCGACGAAGAGAACTGGGCAACAATCATGGCATTTTGGTAGATTGCGGAAAATTTTGCGAAAGTGAATGAGTATTTATGCTCTGTCTTTATACACGCCGAAAGAGTGTGAGAGAGAGGGGGGGAGAGAGGGTGGGGCATGTCAAACATTTTCAACTGCTCTTTTTCAACTTTTTTGCCATGAAAGCTGGCAGAGCATACAGGTGCAGCAATTTGCGAAAATGCAAGATCTTATGCACCGTGCACTTTTCTGGAGAAAAAGTACTTTCCCCCTCGAGGGCGAAATGTTTCCATGGACATAGATATTACAATATAAAATGAAATCACAGTGTCTGCTAAGACCCGCTTCATAAATCAATGCTACAGGTTGCCGACATGCATCTGTATGCTCTGCCAGCTTTCATGGCAAAAAAGTTGAAAAAGAGCAGTTGAAAATGTTTGACATGCCCCACCCTCTCTCCCCCCCTCTCTCTCACACTCTTTCGGCGTGTATGGCGCAAAAGAAGAGACCATAGAGTGACCACTTATCTTTGCGAGGTGACCAGGGAGCGGTGTAGAAGAAGGCTTGCAAGGCTGCTGTGGAGGCAACCGATGAGAAGGTGCGAGACAGCTCGACTGAGCGGGGATGCCCATGGAAGCGCAGCTGCGTGGAAGGCCTTAGATGGCAACGACCCAGACTGGCCATCAAAAGTATGTACGATGCAGTGACGGCGCAGAGCAGCAACGTTTGGTCTGCGCTCAGTCTTCTTCACTCAAAGCTTTCGTTAGGCTCATTGATCAAAGCTGCTGCTGCCGCTGCTACTTCTGCTTAATTTGCCAAATTTGGCAACCCGCAAGGTATAATACTGTATGCGCCATTGCTGGACATGCGTATGAGTTCCTCCTCCGGGTACTGACCCATTGCTTCCGGTGCTTCTTCCCACCAGTAACATCATCAGTACCATCGATATATTGATTTTCCGGACAAATTTCATTACAATAAAACTGCGCCATGTACTGAGGTATGCCAGATTTCGGACGTTCGTCTACAGTAAGAAGGAAAGAATGTTCACAAAACTGAGCCTCTACTGTCACTAGGAACAAGGCATACATCATCATGTCCATACCTTTTGAGATGAACTGTTTCGATACTCGATGTTGATCGTCATTAAGCTCTATCAATCGACCTCGCTTACGCTGGTGTCCTAAGAAGCAACGCTTTTGATGCAGTTTCCATTCGGTTGCTGTAAATGTTCCTTCGCAGCTATCGCAGTAGCGCATATTGGGAAAATAAATAAAAACTGGAAAGAGCAGCGATGGAGAAGAACGGGGAGCCGCAGCACCCACAAAAGAGGCAACTGACGTTATCACGTATTTAGTAACCGAGGATGTATGGGAATGGGCAGAAGTCGATGCAGATCAAGTGCCGGAAAGTACCAGCAAAGAACCTCCAAAATCACCCAGCAGACCAAAACCACAGCCATCTCCTGCGAAGAAATCAGGAAAGAAACCTTCTCATGGCGGCGAGCAAAAGAGTTTATTGAGTTTCTGGGGCAAACGTCAATAGCAATAGCAATAAAAGAGAGTCGACATGCTTCATTTTAGTTAACCAAATCCGGGCACTTTTTTGCCTTTATTGTCCAGCAATTATTCCATGTAGCAATATGACCCATTTTCTACCTTTTTCAAGTATTCCCTGGGACAGCAATGGTGTTTAGTTTTGTTTTTGTAACCATCTGTTGGTCGCAAAGACTTACTTTTCAATTAACGTTTCGATACGTCTTTTCACATCTTGCGCCTATTCCTTCTTTAGAATGTTGTAGTAGCAAGTATTTCTTTCTACGCTTACCGTAACGGGGAACTGGACTTGTCGAATGACTTCGTTTAAAAGTGCACTATGTCCCAAATGACGCTTATTCTTCATGATACGAACGATAGCAGCATCCAGCTGGGAGTATCCAAAATATTAGCTATATATACCATATCTCGAGTTGTGAATATTACCTGATGCTGTCTGGTAAAGAGGACGCCCCGTGGCATCGTTTCAGGATCTTCCACCACCTCACTGACCTTCTCGGCAAGCATTCTTACTCGTGAGTGTCGATTTTCATAGTTATCATTGTATGCAAAGCTATCGGTATCTTCGACGTCCTGGCCGGGTGTTGATTTCAAGAGCAGTTTTTCAGTGCCGCATGACAGTGTTTTGAGTGTCCGTCGAAGTTCGAGTTCATCTAAAGTTGTTGGATCGTTATTTACAAGACTTATATTTCCCTCATGCGCAGAATCTTACCAATATTAGTAATTGCTAGTATCTCAGCGAAGGAGTAACTACTCTTTGTTTTATCATTGAACACAAGCAGAACGACTGTCTGGAGCAAGGTTAGGCTCAAATCTTTCGCTCCCTATAGTGCGCTAATGAATAAAACGAATGGGATACTTAAGAAATCTTATCTTTACCTTTGGATAATTGGCAGTGACGTCGCAGGAGCTTAGTGAATTCAACCAGGTCAACCGTCTTCGAGGGTCCTTCGTAGCGTAGAATTTTTGATACTGGCTTTGTATTTGCAAGAACTAGATGCCGCATCAAAGTTTGCTCTACGTAGCAGTTTGCCTTGTTTATATCTCACCTCGGATGGAAGAGTGACATCAAGTGGCGTATGCGATGGCCATAAACCGTGTGTAAGCACGTTAATCTTGATATTGAATGGAAGCTGGACATCCTCGCCGAGAGATTTCTAATACATCTAGGTTAATTACCGTCAGACTGAAAAGCTAGCCAGAAAATCTACCTTGAATTCCGCAAGTAACTTGTGAGATATCTTGATATCTCGCAGCATGCCCTCGAGTTTGCTTGTATATGCCAGTCCACATTCTAAACATGAAAAGCATAAGTTATGATAGACAGTTAAAAAAAAGGAAGAGAGTGCATCGTATAACCTTTCTTGAGCCTATCTAACATGTCTTGTTCAGGGCCCTTTTTCTGTTCAAGGTCCTTGTTTTGTTCAGCTTGGCTATTGGTGCTCTCCAGGAGCAGCCGTTTGGCAAGGTTTCTTTGATAAAGGACATTAAAATGTTCTTTGTCTATTAAACTCTATCAGTCTGGATGTCAATGTATTCCGAGCTACCTGACCATACTTTTCAGAACCCTGTTAAAGCAGCATGTTAGGAACCTTCAATCTATTCTGACAATCTTTACACAATGTTACCGAAATATAGCAATTCCATGAGTTAATCCGCTCTCAATATATTCTCTCTCAGTATCAGTTTTTGGTCTCTGTAAATGATGTTGTTATATGTCTATATTGACTTTAGAATTTTATGGTTCCTTACCTTGTTTGCTAGTTTCAGCGTGCGATCACAATGAGCAGCGAGTAACTCTGTTGCGTGATTTTCACCGAGATTAATCACATAATCAAAGCCGTCCTTGCATGCTGTTTTGAATAATTTGTCCTCCTTAAAGCATTGGCGCACGATATCGTCAGTTTTGCGCATAAGTCGTGACAGCTGAAATATATTATCGAGCTTCCCTTGTATTCGTCTTCGTAGAATTTTCGATCCTGTGCTCTGCATGCCGTAGTTTGCCTCATTACACATCTGATGGCGACTATAAGTTTCACATGGCTTACCTTGATATAGCTCAGGAACTTCTTTGATAATATCTCCACAGCATCCACTCTGGAGAATAAGACATACAAGCGCTCCAGATCGTCTAGAGCCCCATTATCCATTGCCTCATCGAACCCTTTACACAAAGCCTTGTCAAACTGAGTGCTCAATATATTGTCATGTAGAACATACCTTTATCAAGTATAAATTCTATATGTTTTATAAAAAGCTCTTTTTCAACAATAGCATTGATTGCTCGCCGCGTCGACGTGTGGAAGTATTTCTCGATGCGGACATAAGTCTCTTCATGCAGTCGGTGTGCAACATGCTCCAAATAATTTGACATGTCCAGTTCTTCCACAAGCCGAGCTCCTTCTTCAGCGTAATACTGCTCCGATGCGGCAAGAAAGGTTTGTTCAAAGTCTGTATGATAGAAGGATAACTCGTGAATCATATGCATTGCTCTTCGTAACAGCGGCAGGTCCCTGGTATCCCCGTTTCTACTTACAAGAAGGTTTAAAAAATAGATTGTAATAATAACAAGATCCATCCTTACCGATCTGATTTAACTAACTCCAGTAAACCTTCGATAGCTTTTTTTCTTGTCTGAGGACAGTCTTCGTACATTGAAGCGAATATAGAGACACCCATGTTCCTGAACACAAGATCAGCTTCTCCTTTCCAACTCATCAAATCGATACAATACTCTTTTCTTTACCAGATTGATCCGTGCAACATCGTAGCTGCAGTGCGATCCAAACATAGAAATATAGAGTGTACCTCTGACTAAAAAAATATCATCAGTACATGAAATTATATCCTTTACGGTGGACGTACCAATTGACTGCCGAAAGATTTCCACCAATCGTCGACCTTCCTCAGAAAATCAACGCCTCGTTGCGTATCCCTGTCAAGACGGTTAGCTTTCGATGTAAAAACTTGCAAAGTAAAAAATGGATACGTGCTTTTCAAGCAAGTCAAACTGTGTTTTCACATATGCACTGATTTCAGCGTGCACTCGGGCGCACAGCTTTTCGCCCTTCTTATATTGACACAGGTCTTCGCATAACTAATAATAACAACTCAATGGTGGACGAAATTTGGATCCATGTGCGATGAATGTACCTGATACAAGACTTCGGGACTTTCCTTTGGTTCTCTTTGATAGTTGATAGCATCGATCGATTCTTTCAGTTTTATCCACGCGTCTTCAAAGTAGTTTGGAGGCAAACTCGGGGATGCTTTTGTGATAAACTCCATTTAGTTTCATATCTCTCACGTCGCAGCAAACTTTTTAACACCTTTCATCTTGATAACAAACTTCTTTTCAGATCGTACTGGATTTTGTTTAGATCGTCGGTTCGGGTCCGCCAGGAGCGCGCTGAACGGCCTGTCACTGGCAGATTTGCTGCTACCAGCCCCTGCATTATCTGACATTCCTCTTTCCTGAGCTGATCGGCTCGCGGATGGATTTTGCAAGCGTCTAAGCTTCGTCGGATCAGCTGCTTCTGAAGCGTTATGCATTGTGTTGCTCAAAGAAGGAAAACGTTGCACGAAAATGGTCAAGATCCGCGCAGTCGCTTTTTGTCGAAAAAAAAAAACAAGAACAAACTCCTGTTTGTATCTTTGCATAATGAAATGTTTTATTGTTTATTCTATTGTTGATCTATTGCCCTGTTCAGTAGATCTTTTTGTCTCCAACCGTATGCAGAGGAAGGATCTTGCACCATCTCCATAAGTGGGAAATAACGGTTGGTCATTTTGATAGAAAGCATGATAGGATATTATCGAATGTCACGCAGCGTACGCGAACGTATGAGTTATCAGGAATATCCTTCACAGCATCAATCAAATCATCCAGAGTGTCTACTTTAGTGGAGTTGATATGCGTAATCCAGTTTGTTGGTGTCAGGTTGTACATGTAAGCAGGAGATCCACGAGCGCGAGCATTGATGTATATTCTGGATGGCAAAGTCTTGCTCTGCTGCAGAACCGCCTTGTGAGGTTCTATGTAGATAAGTAAGTACCTGACAGTTGCGAGCGAGTATTCCAACAAGGAGAACAAACCTTGCAGAATTGCACCGCCCCAAAATACGACGCGACTTGAGCCTGCGCCGGATATGGGCGAAGTTTCCACATTAAGGGCCATTTCTTGCTTATGCCGCAATATAGTCGTTTCCAACTCTCCTTCTTCATACTCTATATCCATCCCGTACACTTTTCTATTGATCGCCAAGATCATGTTCTTTCAAAACCTTGGTACTCTCACTGCTAACTTCCGTCCGCCGGACCAAGAAGATTTCGTGTTTGGTATGATCGTTTCCTGTATTTTTTGAATTCTCTCATCAGATACACCCAGAGCTGATGCTTGGAACATTTGTATAGTCTGGAACTCGATGTTTATGCTCCTTAAATCCACAAGCTTTGTTTCTTTTAATCGTTCGACCACGGGTAGAATCGTCAATATATGCAAGCCGAGATGATATTCATTATCGAGTCATTGAGTTGCGTTTGACCAAGAAACTCATCAATCATGCAAACTAGAAACGTTTGTGCTTTGGACTGAACAGGGAAAACTCGAGTCAACAAACGTGCGCGAGCTACCGACGATCTACTTTGCACTTCAGCTCCATGCAGAAAACGTCCGCGATACGGTAATTCGCCTGTACTCAGACAATATGACAGCTCTAAAATATGTCCAAAATGAAGGAGACCCAGCGTCACCTTTGCTCCAACAATTCGCACTGAAAATCAACGAGATCCTGTTACGATACAAGATACGTCCCGCTTCCTGGAAGAGTAGACGCTTTGTGCGACAGGACACGTCTTTCATCAACTTCGGTGCATGAACTTGATTTTCCACAGACATAACGAGAGTAGTCTTCCGAAGTAGTACGCCCGTTTTCCATTGGATAAAGGACAACCAAAGAGTCAAACTTCTAGACAAGTTACAGCATCGGAAATCTAGTAAGGTCATGTAGCATTATTCAGCCTTACTCACTTCACGCACGCCTCGTGTACATATTCTGTTTGCATTTTAGACACCAGTGACGTGTGATTGCTGTAGTGCTTGTTGATGTATATTTACTCAAGTACTAGTTTGAATCTTTAGAACGATATCTCTTCTACTTCGTTTCAGCATGCTACTTGCAGCAAGACGTGAAGATGGTGAGCACCGGCAAGAGAGAAAGACGAACTTATTAATAATTGTTGGGGAAATCAGTTTGGAATCGGGTGTTTAGGTTTGTTTCGCATGAAAGCTGATAAATACAGTTTTACTGAGATAAAGTTACATGCATGACAAAAATATCAGTGTATTGACGTTGATCTTATATAGCGATGGCGAGCTCCGGCATTCCTATCCGTCGAAATGCAATAAAATAATAAGGTGCATCAGAACGATAGCTTAAAACATTATATCTTAGACATAAGCTTTGTACAAAATGGAACAATGTTGATTGATATTGTTATAATATTTTTACTGAATCTTTGTTATCAGCTTTTCTTGGAGACCTGTTGAACAAACAAGGACGATCTGCTCCTGAAGGAAACGCGCTTCATTGTTCAAGTCTCGACGGTTAGGTTCCGATTGGCCCTGATAGTGACTGGTTCCCCGCTCCTGCAACGCGAAGGACGATGGAATAAAGCTAATCTTCACTGCCTAAAAAAATGTCGAAAGAATATGTGGATTATTTAGATACGTGTATTTTACAAGAAAAGCGACCTGTATGTATGCAATTGTAGATTCCATACCATTGTTAACTTGAGGATGGTGTCAGGTCACATACAAGTTACTTGCTCGTAAATTAGGCATTCATATCAACACGGCTAAGCAGTGCGTAAAGTACTGAAATCGTCTCGAGAGCAGATCTGATCGCTGATCTGATACAGGGCTTTGTGGGAATACGCCAATGGCAAACCACAAGTACAAGCGATCTATTGCATCAGCGGCAGACTCGCTTCGGACGGCAGCGAACCTTGCCTCAGCTTTAAGCTCGTGAAACAGGCAGACCTCGAAGGTACCGGTTAAATCAAAGCAGCGTTGGAATTCATAATAACTTGCTTTTTACGACAGAAAGGAAAAAGGATTTTAGGAGTATATCTGGTATACATGTCTACAGCATCCAGCCATACGATGTCAAGGTAGAATCAGAATTATGTTTTAGGATGTGGTCGATGCAAATGATTGATTTATGGTGGATAGGATCTTTCGGTCTTGGTGACAGCCAGCAAAGAAATACCTTATCTGACTCTGGAAGATCGCGTAAAGTAAGTCTATTATTATTATGGATTCAAAAAGGAAGAATGTTCAATTTATTTTCTTGTCAGATGCGGCGTACTGAAATGTTCAGCGGCATTCATGGAAACTGCGCATGCGACCACAATGTCAATAGATAAAGAAACAAAACCAACATCTACGGCATCTTTATCGACACTTACACATACTGCGAAGGCAGATAAGCTTGCACAGGCACCTACTAAAAAGCAACCGGCACAAGTAAAATATTACGTTGAGTGTCGAGAGGAAGCCAGATGTCTCACAAAAGAGCTGTTGCGTATTAGACATCGAAATCTCTAGGCAAACGAAAATCGCTATTTGGATCTGCTGCAGAAGAGACGAAGCCGAAGCAGGTGCAAACACCAGCACCGCCTAAACCTGAACCTGAATCTTCTAAAGGTACGTATGCATACAGTTTTGCACACAACAATGGTCTCACGACATGTACAATCCAGTGGAGGGCAAAAAGAAAGCGACATTAAGAGTAGAAGATATATTCTCAGATGAGGATGAAGAGATGATCGAAGCTCCTGCGCCGGTCGAAGAAAAGAAAGAGGCCACACCGGAACCTATAGAACAGGAACAAGAAGAGCAGAAAGAAGAAGAACAGAAAGACCAAGAGGAAGAGAAAGGTGACATTGATGCTGTATATATCGTAAAAATACCAATTATTGATCATTTTATGTAGTAGCGGCCGAAAAGGAAGAGCCAGTCGCAACGAAGCCGGGTAAAGTTCGCAGGAAGGTCATGAAGAAGAAACATTACACCAATGAACGCGGCTTCTTGGGTAAATAAGGGATAATACTTAATATTTGCTTGTATCTGGAGAAACTTATATTGTCATGCGGTTAGTAACCGAGGATGTATGGGAATGGGAAGAAGTCGATGCAGATCAAGTGCCGGAAAGTACCAGCAAAGAACCTCCAAAATCACCCAGCAGACCAAAACCACAGCCATCTCCTGCGAAGAAATCAGGAAAGAAACCTTCTCATGGCGGCGAGCAAAAGAGTTTATTGAGTTTCTGGGGCAAACGTCAATAGCAATAGCAATAAAAGAGAATCGGCATATTCCATATTAGCGGATCCAGGCACTTTTTTCGGCGGCGAACATGCATTCACCGCCGCCACTCAATTTTTTCTTCCTTCATAAAAAGCGACATGAGCAGTGGAAACATCTCCCAGGAAGCCAACGTTCTTTTCCAAGATAATCTTAACATCACCGACATTGATCCGGAGGGAAAGCGTTTCGATCGAGGTACGATTCCAATGATTTGTAAAACGCTATCAAGGATTATTAAGCCTTTGATCAGTATCACGATTGGTCGCCCGTTCGACCAACTATGACCTAGACATTATTCTAGATTTCAACTCTGAGATTTACCCACTGCAAGCTGGCGAAAAGATCTTCTTCGTACTGGCATCGTCATTGTCTTTGGAGCCTGAAAAGAAGAAGGAAAAGAACCCTAACGACAAGAAAGAACGTGTCAGCTGGCGTGAACGCGCTCCCGGCGAACGCGATATCAGCGACGAATTCGAGTATGTCATGTACGGCAAAGTCTACAGATACGACGACTCTACAACAGGTGCCGGTACCGCCGCTGTTGCGTCTGGCCAGAAAGTGTAAGTCTTTAACTGCATTGATTGGGGAGGATAGTATAATTGAACCAAATGTATATATAGATCTGTCAATATTTCCTTTGGAGGCATGCTTTGCTCCATGGAGGGCGATTACAGACCTTTGCAAAACCTTGTAGTAGGCGACAACGTGTATCTCCTCATCAGAAAGTAAAACATGTACATATATATATTCATTGCATTTACGCACCAGCAACGAAGCATGCAATCGATTACATACCTGATATTCTTCAGTATATTGAAACGGGCAGTCTAAATCACTCAAATTTAGTGCGAGAGGAATCAAAAACAAGATTTGGCGAATACAAACTCAAAAACTTGGTTTTTCAGCTTCGAGAAATACATTTCGCAAAGTATCCAAGACGTACAGATTTCTCTTGCGGGCACTTTCGGTATCCCCTTCACGTACTTTCTTTAGTGACGCGTTCATGAAAGTCGGTCTATTGTCCTTTCACCAGTGCGTGGACAACTTCACTTCTCCTCCTCTTTACGAAAACGGCTCACGTGCTCAGAAATGCGTGCGTATATTTCCGCCACAGTAAAACTTTCATATTCGCTCATCCGTCTTTTCAGGCGACGCTGCTCGAAAGCCTTCATCCAGGAAAGTCAGGATGTCGCGGTCACCATCTAAAGAAAGCATGAGTTCTGAGATAAATAAAACTTTCTAACAACACCTACAGAGCATGTTATTACCGGAGACGCCTCCCTGCTGCATTTCTCTCCGGGCTTCACTTCAGAGGCACCATCAACGTCATGCATGTCGGGATAGCGCATGTACAGTGATGGATTTGCGTTAATGTATGCAGATGGGAGCAATGCTGGACGAGATGGATCGCCATAGTCACAAAGCTCCATCGCAAGCGGGTTATTCGTTATTTTCGACAAAGATTATTCTTCATTCGCCAGCGTATATTCCTTCATAAATAGAATACAGGCAGCATGACCGCGAGTAACTGTTCGCTTGATACGTGACATGATTACTGTTTATGACTTCGTGAAGACACAATGCAACCCATCGCTTAAAAGGGCTCGGTTTCAGCCTGTGGATAGGAGCAGTGAGGAGAAGATCCAAGAGCGACCTGATTGGGTTCGGAAGTGGGAGGGAAGCAACTTAGACTTCAAGACTAATTGCCGTCTTCCTTGATGAGTCTGCCTTCCGTGTTAACTTGAAGCGCGGCATGGCCTGGTCGAAGAAAGGTTCCCCCTGTGGTGATCATAGTGCCCAAAATTCGAGCGCGAACGTTACCATCTTGGGCGCCATCCCTGCCTCAGGTCTCATTAAGTGCAGCTTGAGGCTTCCACAGATACCAGCCAAGAAGAGAAACCGAGGAGATCATGTTGATCCTATGCGTTCAGGAACCGAAACAGGTCATGATCTTAGCTTCCTGAAGGCTATAATGGATGAAATGGACAAGTATCCACACATGAAGGGCAACTATCTTGTCATAGGTAACGTCCCTATCCATTAGTCTGAAGATGTCGCTAGGTACATCGAGTCTCGTGGTTACCGCTATGCTTATCTCCCGTCATATTCTCTTGAACTCAAGCCGATCAAGCAGTTCTGGTCGGTCGTTAAAAGCAAAGTTAAACGGAACAGGTTTTTGGAAAAAGAGACACTGGTGATCAGAATTACTGAGGCATCCAATAGCTTAAAATTGAGTGATTTTGAAGGTTATGTCTCTCATTCCCATAAATGCTTACATAATTGTCGTAATAGAGAGCAGCTCTGATATGTTTCTCACTACAAAACTTATGTATTTTTAAGTGAGGAGGTCAGGCCGCGATAAGACGTTCTGTTTTTGCGAAATCTGATTTGTACACACGACATCTATTTTTGGAGAGATGCGACATCAATTTTCACTAGGTGGGGGGAGCGAGGGCGACATTACGTTCCCGGAAAGACTGACATCCGTCAATGCGGGAAGATTTCCATCAATCGTCGACCGTCATCAGAAAATCAACGCCTTGGTGCGTATTCCTGTCAAGATGGTTAGTTCTCAATGCAAAAGCTTGCAAAGTAAAAGCTGGATACATGCTTTTCAAGCAAGTCAACTTCTTATATAGACACAGATCTTCGCACAACTGATTAAACAACTCAATGATGCACGAAATTTGGATCCATATGCGATGGATGTACCTGATACAAGACTTCGGACTTTCCTTTGGTTCCCTTTGATAATTGATAGCATCGATCGATTCTTTCAGTTTTATTCACGCGTCTTCAAAGAAGTTTGGAGGCAAACTCGGGGATGGCTTTGTGATAAACTCCATTTAGTTTCATATCTCTCACGTCACAGCAAACGTTTTGACACCTTTCAGTTCGATGACAAACTTCTTTTCAGATCGTACTGGATTTTATTTAGATCGTCAGTTCGGTCTGCCAGGAGCGCGCTGAACGGCCTGTCACTGGCAGATTTGCTGCTGCCAGCCCCTGCATTGTCTGACATTCCTCTTTCTTGAGCTGATCGTCTCGTGGATGGATTTTGCTTGCGTCTAAGCGTCGTCAAGTAAGCCTCTTCTGAGGCCTTATGCATTGTGCTGCTCAAAGAAGGAAATGTTGCACAAAAATGGTCAATCGCTTATTGTCAATCAAAAACAGAAAACACCAAACACCTCTTTGTAGCTTTGCATAATGAAATACTACATTGTTTATTGTATTACACATTGTTGATCTATTGCCTTGTTGCGTAGATCTTCTGTCTCCAACCGCATTCAGCGGAAGGATCTTGCACCATCTCCATAAGTGGGAAATAATGATTGATCATTTTGATAGAAAGCATGATAGGGATGTTATCGAATGTCACGCAGCGTACGCGAACGTATGAGTTATCAGGAATATCCTTCACAGCATCAATCAAATCATCCAGAGTGTCTACTTTAGTGGAGTTGATATGCGTAATCCAGTTTGTTGGTGTCAGGTTGTACATGTAAGCAGGAGATCCACGAGCGCGAGCATTGATGTATATTCTGGATGGCAAAGTCTTGCTCTGCTGCAGAACCGCCTTGTGAGGTTCTATGTAGATAAGTAAGTACCTGACAGTTGCGAGCGAGTATTCCAACAAGGAGAACAAACCTTGCAGAATTGCACCGCCCCAAAATACAACACGACTTGTTCCTGCGCCGGACATGGGCGAAGTTTTTACTTTGAGAGTCATTTCTTGCTTATGCCGCAGAATAGTCATTTCCAGCTCTTCTTCTTCATACTGTACATCCATCTCGTACATGCGTGTTATCACTTTTCCATTGATTGCCAAGATAAGATCATGTTCTTGCAAAACCTTGGCGCTCTCACTGCCAACTTCCGTCCGCCGGACCATGAAGATTTGGTGTTTGGTATGATTTGCTTCCTGTATCTTTTGAATCCACTCATCAGATACACCCATAGCTGATGCTTGGGACATTTGTACAGTCTGGAGTTCGATGTTTATGCTCCGTAGATCCACGGGTTTTTGTTGTTTTAATCGTTCGACCACAGGTAGAATTGTCGATATATGCAAGCCGAGATGATATTCATTATCGTGTCCATTTGAGTTGCGTTCGCCCAAGAAACTCATCCACAGTCCCTGGACTTGTCCTTTAGCGTCAGCCAGTAATCCGGACGAACATTGCTGTGCTAAAGGTGTATCCAAAGTGATGGCATCCATGTTGATGCCACGGAAACGTGGAGTCTGCAAAAAGAAATCCGTTATTAGCTTATTAAGAGACTGCGGATGTTGTCTTGAATACTTGCTATGTTTTGAGGGATGGTAAGGCATGTAATATCGGTAACGACGGTGTCGAGGCATACTGGGCGGTAGTTGTGGTTGAGAGCGACAAGAGTAACCCTGTGTCCCTGTTCGAGAGTTTCGTTGCTGATAGGGATCGTCATAACGTCTGTATCACCCAGCAGCTTTGGATCATATTTGACTACTGCAAAGTTATGTGTAGGATGTAAATACTATGACAATCTGTTTGTTACTCGATCTGTTTTCGATGGATTAATTCTCGTCTACTTACAATGACTTTTCCAGGGATGACGATCGAATCGGCTATGGTAATGGAAATATCACCCAACGCGCTAGGCACAATGCTTCGTGAAACCACCACAAGACCTTGATCTTTATCGACGATAACGCCAGCACCTTGTTTCCGGCTGCGCGGGAAGCCGTCCAAGCTACAAGGCATATAAACACTGACACGCACGAGGCAACGGACCAGCTCCTTACTTGGGCCTAAGCTTGCATCGAGCTGAGCAAAACGCTTTGTAGATGGCAATAACGGTTGCGGCGGGATAGGATCCCCGAAGTCGGTAAAATCCCACAAACCAGTCTTGTCATTTCGAACAGCTAAACGGAACGGACTCCAGTGGCGTTCGATGGTAACAATTGCGACAAGAATAGTGTGGGTGTCCGCGATTGAGTAATAAACTACTGGCACACGTTTCCGATCTGGAATATCCTTGACCACTTCGATAAATTTGTCGAGATTTGGAGTTTCCTTGTCGTCAATGGATTTAATGATCCAGCCATTATCAGGACCATCCAACCGGAAAACTACATTTCAGTAGTGTTAACATCTTTGCTTGTAGGTGTTTTCATAATCACGACTTACTTCCAACTGGATCTGCCACGTAAACACCTCGAACAGGTACGCAGTAGTCTCTGGCAAGCTGATATGATACCTCGTTCAATTTGGATCCACCGAATTCGACGTAGCGATCTGGAGTTCTACGGAGACAGGTGTCGGGTCGTATTTCTTTACTTAGCCTGCGTCTAGTTGACTTACATGGCATGGAGGTCACCGACACGAATCTTGAATTCCACAGGTGTTCCTCCTCGTTCAATAAGAAATTCCACTTCTTGGCCAACATGGGAGTCCAAAATTTCTTCGAAAGGCACGAACGTAGTTATAAATTTGCCATTCATCTTGAGTAATATATCACCCTCCTCCATTTTGCCGTGAGCTGGTCCCTCCGGCAATACGCACTCAACCAAGAGTACACCAATCTCTTCTGGAAACTCCTTGCGTAGCTTTTCCTCGGTCTCAGGCCTCAAACCAAGTCGACGAGCTTCATCGAAAGGTCGATAGCTAGATACGTCATCGTCAGTCCTTCAGCTTTCCAGATCTAACAGATGTACATTCATACTCACACAAACTGGGTCTGTATATCTCCACGGGGGACAACCTTCCCTTGTTGAACGTATCCAAGAGCTCGCTTCACTCTATCCAAGGGCAAGAAGAAATCTGTAGCTGCCTTAACGTTACCGCCGGCTTGGAGCGCGACGGCATTGCCGTGGATGTCGATGACTGGAGAACCAGAACTTCCGCCACTCGTGCTCGATGCTGCCTGTCTGTAAAACTAACGTTTAGAGAAAACATTATCGTGACACTTTGCGCTGGACTACTAACAGGTAGAACGTGTTGAAATCATTGTACGTCAGTTCTCCATAATCAGGTGCGTTGCGATCTAATCGTGAAATAGAACCGGCTAGAATACTCAGCTTCTCTCCTGCATCGTTGCTATGAAACCGAGTTAACAAAGTTTCAAATGATACTGGCATAAACCAAATTACCCAACAAC
Source organism: Rhizomucor pusillus (assembly GCF_041956525.1). Lineage (NCBI taxonomy): Eukaryota > Fungi > Mucoromycota > Mucoromycetes > Mucorales > Lichtheimiaceae > Rhizomucor > Rhizomucor pusillus. The sequence goes on along the minus strand of NW_027192161.1, from coordinate 313,545 downwards.
TCTGATGTCCAAACCGACTTTGGCAAGTTCAGGCCGTAAATCTATTTCACATACTGGCATATATTTGATCTTTTTGGGATCAAATCTGTACAACGTCAATGTTCCTGCAGGGACATTGATGCTAATGTTTGTTTACTTACTTTAAGAAGCCGAAATCATGAATAGGGTCGCGATAAATAGGAAAGACATCGACTTCCTCGTGGTCATGGAATATAGCTTCGCCGATGAAAGGACCAGCGCAGGCTACGTGGCGATTAGTCAGGATAATGCCGTTCTTTGCATCTACGACGAATCCTGAGGCTTCCGAAGTCTCGGCTCCTACAGAGAAAATGAGTATTCAAAAAAAAAAAATTGAAGTAAATGGCATGCATCCCAGGTGTTGAACGGACCTTCAGTGTCGAAAGCGGCTACTTGACTAAAACGGATAGAGACAATAGCTCTGATAACTTTCTCGATCGTCAACTGCCATTTGTGAGGAATAACGGGGGAAATCTCGCTTGACACGTCATAGTCGTCCATTTCCATGGCGTCCTCGTACGTCGCGTCTTCGTGATCGTTGCCATTTGCATCCAGATCTTGCTCTCGGCTCAATCTCCGTCGCTTTGCCGGCAAGTTGGACGTTGAGGCAGGCGAATCGATGCCTTCAAGATCGGGATTTCTGGGAGCTTGATAACCGTTCTTTTCGGCATTTGGCTGCAATTTGTTGTTGTAGCCGTCCATTTCGAGATTTAAAAGTGGAGTGGAAGCGTTCCCAAAAGCCACGGCTGCGGTGAAAGCGCGGGTGTCCGTGCGCATGAAGTTTGAACAAAGAAATCCATCAAACCTCTCTCGTCGCCATGCCAACTACTTTTTTGGATAAGAGACCAATCTTGTCGATCGCTACGCACTTATTTACGTGCGTCTTGAGACGATTGATGTACAGTGTTTAGAATGAGTTTGCTAGACGCTTAAGATTGATATGTATTTAAATTGTTCATTCTTCACGCAGTTGACTTGGACATATTTCGCAGTCGAGCGTCGACATTGATATTGAAAAATAGAAGGATCAAGCGTTCAGAGAGGATCTAAAGCAGCGTTCTGCATTCAGTCGAATTCTAGCAGTGATTTCAGAACAACTGCACTTGTTCTTCTCCCCGAAACCGGCGTTCAGAAAATTTCGTCGTCGCGCCGCTGCAGACAGCGGGAAACATAACACACATTCCTTTTGAACTATGCCAGCACCACTCGTATCCCCAGCCGAGCGAGAGTACATTACACAGGGAGTTGAGACGGATTGTCGGGCTGATGGTCGTGGTCGCCTTGAATACCGACACCTTATCCTGGAGACCGGCATATTATCGCAAGCTAGCGGCAGCGCTCGGTGTCGCTTAGGAGACAGCGACGTGCTTGTTGGCGTTAAGGTCGAGATTGGAGAGATCGAAAGAGGACAACCGAACGAAGGACGTGTTGTATGCAACGTCGAATGGCAAGTTGGGCGATGCAGGTTATTTTGATTGTGAAACTGACAACGATCATTTTTTGTACAGTTCACCGAGCGCCTCCCAGCAGTTTGAAGGTCGCGGCGCTGACGAACTCAATAACACTTTGACACTTGCACTTGAACGACTCTTCTGTGGACCACAAAGCGGTTTAGATCTGGAAAAGCTATGCATCATCCCAGGTCAACAATGCTGGATTATTTACATTGATGCGATGGTCATGGATTGCGCCGGAAACTTGCTGGACTGCGTAGTAATGACCGCTAGAGCCGCTCTGTTTGATACACGTATCCCAAAGACCGAGATCCACGAGGTTGGCGACGACGAATACGAGTTTGAAGTAGTTGACGACGTTGAAGATGCAGATCCGGTTGTAGGATGGGACTTGTCTCCTGTATCTGTAACTCTGTACAAGGTATAGAGAATTGGCCTTCACGTAGATCCGCTATCGCGAAGCTAACGAGGAGTACAAATAGATTGGCAACAGATATATTATTGATCCAAGCATTCTCGAGGAACTGTGCTCGCAAGTTACATTAACTGTCGGTGTAAATAAGAATGGAAGCATTTGCAGCGTACAAAAAGGTGGAGGAGGTAGCATTGATCCAAGTCTGATGATAGAAATGATCCAGGTAAGCCAAGAGAACATTGTCTCGAGTGGCCGCAAACTAACGTTTCTGTAGACCGCATCGACTCTTGGACAATCATTGATCGAACAGTTGGACAGAAAATTGAAAGAAGATGATAAACTCGTACAAGAGAAGCGAATGGCAGGCGAACCAGTCGGAAAACTCGGATTCTTTGCAGCCGTCTAGACCGCCTTTACATATTTCTTTTTCCTCCCCACTGCATTGCATGTCGAATAATTCATCTGATATCTTTACTCGCTCGCTTTATTCGTTTTTCCTAGCAGCTGCTGCTTCGCGCTCGCGCTTGCGCAAAGCACGTCGGCGGATATCCTTTTGGATAGCTTTGATTTTATCTAGTCAGCATACTGTACAAATTATAAAATGGAAAAGCTGCATGTAACATACCATAGTTTTGGTTGATCCAAAAATTTGTACCGAAAAGGTTTGCAATGAACCAGTTAGCGATACCGTGGCTGGGGTATGCAGTGGAAGTGTAGGGCACCTGAGCACCGCATGGGAGGCCAATCTTGTTCAAGACACTGGCAACGTACGGCTTGGGCAAAGGAATCAAGAACGAAGGCTTTCGAATTTTGCTCATAGCCGAAACGACAAAGTACGTGTTTACATTTTGCACAACGATACCCTGGTCGGCAACTTCCTTGCCCAGAGCCTGGGACCAGGTGGACAAGAAAGCCTTACCACCGGAGTAGACGGAAAGGTATGGCGTAGGTACCATGCCTGCAAACGAACCAAGGTTAAGGATGAGGCCGTTGCGGCTAGTGAAAAGCAAGAGTCAATAAAGAGGTGGCATCAAATTCCTGCATATAAATGGACATACTTGGAACGCATTTGAGGCAAAACAAGCTTGGTCATCTTCAATGCGCCCTTGATGTTCACCTCGATGATATCGGCAATGATCTTGTTGCTTTCTTCGTCAAACGGTGTGGGAATATCGTGGTTTGTGCCGACATTGTTGACGAGGACACCGACGCGAACGCTGTTGATAATCTCGCCAAGCCGAGCAAAGTCCTGATCATCGCCCTTGGTGAAATCCATAGCAAATGTCTTTGTCTGCACACCATATTTTTCTTCTACATACGACAAAGTGTAAGAGCCTAATCGTTGATTTACAACGCCGTTGATACGCACCAATTTCCTTTGCAATAGCTTCCAATTTAGATGCGGTTCGAGAAACTAGCAAGACATTAAACTTTTTGTTTGCTAATTGTTGTGCGAATTCTTTGCCAATGCCATCAGACGCGCCAGTGATAACTAGAACCGAATGATTGATACGCAATGCTCAAAATTGATATGTCTTCTTTCGCATACCTGCCCAGGCACCGCTGCCAGCTCCAAACTTGTTGAGCTGTTGATCTAGAGTGAGTATACCTTGCATTGAACAAGACGCAATGATCTTTGCAAGATTACCGGAATGCCGCTAAAAACGTAAACTTCGAGGAGAGTTCTCAGGAAGCCGAGCGCTTTGAGGCCAAGGAAAACTGCACCCACTGCCGCGAATGCGACGGTAGCAGTGAACACCCTGCAGTCATTGATAACTAGATCCTTGACTTGGTCCATTTGCTGTCCAAGGAAGAAGAAGAGCACAAAAACAAATCCCGCGCGCGTGCTGTCAAGCAAATTCAGCACCACCACCCAAGATTTGGGGATAACCAACAATGATGATAGTAGTCTTTATTTACTTTGCAGCACCGCTAGCGCGCCATTCACCGAGAATAAGACTGATAATCTCATCCAATCCTACACCATTCTTAACCTGTGCAAAAACAGTAGGGCCGCTTCCTCTGTAAAGTAGGAAAAATTTAGCCAACAGTGTTGTCGGGGCGTATGGATTGACTATACTCTTTTTACCTCATCTTCTTTGCATCACGCGCCATGACGTCCAAGTCGGCACCGACGATAGGAGCAAGATCGGTCTTGTTGATAATTAATAAGTCGCTTTGAGTGATACCAGGACCTGGATGAACAAAGAGTGAGATTTCCATCAACAATATTCATGTGATCGGAACTTGCCTCCCTTTCTGGGCACCTTGTCGCCGCCAGCAACGTCAATCACATAGATGATATAGTCGGCTACGTAAAGTTCAGTGTAAGCAATGACATTTTTCTCATGGTCTGCATTCTATCCTGTTGCAGATGCGAGCATACCCAATTCACGGCTAGCAAAAGTAAAATTTAGCTATAAGTTTTAGGGTACATTCAAACAGATTATTCAGGTACCTATAGTTAGCAGCAAGATTGTCACCTCCAGATTCAATTAGCAGCAGCTGAGTATCGAATTTGGCGTGCAGAACTTCGAGAGCGTTCAAGTTGGCAGAGACGTCCTCTCTACAACAATTTTTCACTGTCAGTCAATCAAAAAATCATCGGAGCACCGCGCGAGCGAAAAACCGGAAGTTCATTCATACCGGATAGCCTACGAGATAAGATAAGCTATTTTTGCTTCTTCTTATTCTTATTCTTATTCTGCTTACTGCATGCGGACATCCACCGGTCTCAATGGCCTTGATTCTTTCCTCGGGCAACGCCTTGTTGCGCACCAAGAACTCAGTGTCCTCTTTTGTGAAAATATCGTTTGTCACGGCCGCGATCGAGTATTGGTCGCGGAGGCGTTGGCAAAGTGCCAGCATCAGTGCAGTCTTGCCGGAGCCGACCGGTCTGAATGTTGTTGTTGTTAGTCGCCACGTTGGCTTTGCTTTTTGCCGCAGCATAGGCTTACCCTCCAATGCCCACGGTGAATGCGCGCTCGGACCAGTCGCGATTGGGGTATTTGGGCTTCTCGCGTTCCTCATAGAGGCCGGGATGATCGAGTTGTTCGTGGGTGTGGCCGTGTTCGTGCGCGTCGTGTGAGTGGGAGTGCGTGGCACCAGTGCCGTGATCGTGTGAATGGGATGGGACGGCTGACGAAGAGTTGCTCAAGTCGAAGCGGCAGGTTTCGTTGTTATTTGGCATTTTGATGGAATGGGAGAAAAAAAGAAGGTGACAGACGGCATGAAGCAAAATGGTGCTCTATATTCCCATCGTTTGTGTAACCATCGTCGGTCCCGGAACCCGGTTACATCAAAAAAGGAAAATCATCCACGGCTGCCAAAGTATAAAAGTGTGGGAATATTCCGTCATACAAACTAGATAAGTATATTCAATACATAGAGATACTGGATATGTATATTCAATACACATAGATTGATAGATAGATAGATATTTAACTTATAGTATAGAGCCCTCTAGTTGCTACATAAAATGGCAAACTAATTTCATGCACCCGTGCTAAAAATGCTATTTCGCGTGGTATAGGAGAGATTGCCACCCATTGGATCAATAAACTCTCCTAGGACGTCTGGATAGTCGGTTACTCGCATAGGATCCCGTTGGAACGCCTTGATTCCCGCGTCGTTGCGGACTGACCGAGGTAAGGGTCGTGTGCCATCACCATTGTGTTCACTGTGGACTGCGCATCGTTTCTTGAGTTTACGCAAGACAAAGTTGACCATTTTCGTGTTTGGAGCAGGAGGGGAGGAAGAAGAAGAGCGGACGATGGTGCTGCTTGTCAGATGTTTTCTACCTATGTGTATTTGTGATTTTGGGGGACTTGGCTCGATCTGCAAATCAATGCTTAGTGACCTCAGATAGTGATCTATACACTAGTCATGCGCTGACGCATCCCCCACTCAGCTGCGTCATAAACTAAGTACAAAGGCATAAAAGATGATGATGAAAATGTAATTTTCTATTTGCAATGAAAAGGAGAAAAAAATACGACAAGGTTCAAAAGAAAGTTATGTATACAAATAGTAGCAGGCAGGCATCTAATCAATATCCATGTCATCCTTCTTGGCCTCAGGTTGCTCTTGAGCTGGTTGTTGCTCATCCTTCTTTTCTTCGTTGACCTTATCAGCCTCAGACATGGGAGTATCTGCAGCGGGTTCTTCAGGCTTGGGGGCAGGTTTAGGCTTGTTCAGAATAGGTGTAGCGAAAGCAATGACAGCGTTTTCTTCTTGAGCAATGTCGCGGCTGAGAACGACGGGAGTATCGTACTTGGGGACCTTCTCTTGCTTGGCAAGGATATCATCCAACCAGCGGCGAGCACGATCGCAGCGGTCGACGATGTCTTGCTTTTCTTGGGCAGGGATGTGGGAGTACTTTTCATCGGTGCTCATGGCTTCCTCGGTGAGGCGCTGGAGAGTAGCGCGGAGCGATCGTTCAGCAACGGGACGCTCTTCGGCATCGCGGTATCGTTCAATCACAGGGTTGCCGACCTTCTTGAGCGACTCGAGCTTTTCAACATATACAGACTTGGGCTGATCGTCGCCCTCGTCGTAGATCCAGTCAACAACGGCGTTCAAGTCAGAGACAAACTTGTCCTTGATAGAAGGATCAATGTATTCGCCGTAAGCACCTTCAATCTTGTCGCGCATTTCGTAGCCATATTCTTCAAGGGCATTCTTTGCAGCTTCAGTGGCAAAAATGAGCTTGTCGTTGGCGGCCATCTGGCTCTCACGCTCTGCGTATTGGTCCAAAAGAGCACGGCTCAAAGCAGTCGTGCCAGAGACAACGGGCAAATCAGCCTTCTTGACGAGTTTCTTAACCTTCTTGACTTCTTTTTCGCCTTCCTTGTTGGTAACCTCTTCTTCAACTTCCTTCTCTTCCACAACGTAGGCAGATTCGACAGACAAGATACCGTGGATGTTAAGCCTGACCTTAACCTTGACTTCAACAGGTTGGTCGTTGACTGGTTCGACGTTCTTAATGTTGAATTGGCCAATCCAAGGGTTAATGCCACGAGGAAGCTCGTCGGGGTAAGCGTAAACAGCCTCCAAGGTGAAGGGTTCCTTGCGCATAAAGGTCAGGATCTTGGTGGAAGGAATAGCGTTGTTGCGGTCAAAAACGACAATTTCGGTCTCCTCTTCCTCGGGAGTAGGAGCCCATTGGAGCTTGATGGGGTAGCTGCAAATATCATTGACCTTAAAGTCACGGACCTTGAAGACAGGAGAGAGCATGGCGCACTGAAGAGCAGCACCGCGAGCAATGGCTTCATCCTGGTTCAAAGTAGTGGAGATAGGCTTGCCAACAACGTCAGAGATGGTCTTCTTGATGGCAGGGATACGGGTCGTGCCACCGACAATTTCAATGGCATCGATTTCTTCGGCCTTGAGACCAGCGTTCTCCAAAGCCTTGTGGATAGTATCGGCAGTGCGACCAAAGAGGTGGGAAGCCCATTCCTCAAAGTCGGAACGGTTGACAACGGTGGCAACATCGCGGTCATCCATGATAGACTCAATGTTAACAGGAGCTTGAGGGTTGGCAGACAAGACACGCTTGCAGCGCTCAGCGGCAACGCGAAGACGAAGGATGGCCTTCTTGTTGCTGTAAACGTCAATCTTGTACTTCTCCTTGAATTCGGCAGCAAGCTTATCCATGATAACTTGATCAAAGTCACGGCCACCAAAGTGCAAATCATAAGCAGAGCCGCGGACTTTGAGTTGGCCCTTGAGGAAAGAAACGACGGAAACGGAGTAGTCAGAGTGACCAATATCGACGAAAACGACGTTTCTAGGCTTGTCCTCAGGCAAATCAAGCTTGGTGATACCGTAACCAAGTGCAGCGGCAGTGAGATCGTTGACAAGACGCAAGCAGTTGAGACCGGCGATCTCTGATGCGTTCAATACAGCGCGGCGTTGGGTTTCGGTGAACCAGCCAGGAACTGTGATAACGCAGTCGGAAACAGGGATCTGCAATTCGTGAGCAGCTGTGTCTCTCAACTTGGCCAAGTACATTGCCAACAGCTGAACGCTGGAGAAAGCTTGTTGTTCACCAAGGTAGTTGACCTATGATGACAAATTGCACAAATGTCAAAACTCTATCTCCGTTTTACCAATTGTATCACCATTCTCCACCAACCTTGACACCAGCTTGTCCATCAACCTCGGCAATCTCGACAGGGGTTAAGTTCTTTTCAACTTCCTGAATCTCGGGATCGTTGAAGGTTCGTCCGACGAGGCGCTTCAAGTTGCCGACAGTGTTCTTAAAGTTGCTGACTTCTTGGGTCTTTGCAGCTTCACCGAGATAACGCTGCTTGAAACCGAACGAGACCAAAGAGCTAATAGTATGCGAGGAGACAATGTTAATGCGAGGTCGTCGACTCTGCAGCGAGAGCGTCTGCACTTACGGAGTGGCACGGTTGGATACTTCGTTGCAAACGACGTCGATACCGCGATTTCTAGCGACGGCGATAACTGATTGGAGATTTCCTAGATCAAAGCCCTAAAGAGCACGCATCGCCAGATCAGCGATCAAGAAGGAGCTGCTGGAAGGCGCACAGATGGACTTACCACTACCGACATTTTGCAAAGGTTGAAGACAAAAGTATCCAGAGACGGATTGGGCTCCCAAAAATTTTTGGGACCGCGAAGCTAAGCGGGATTTCTTGAAGCTTCCTCAGAGTTCTCGATCCCGCACCAGCCTAGTGCCAATTGCCCCTCTTGCAGTATTTGATCCGGTGCGCTTTGCAGTTATATGTCCTTATTCTTTCTCAACGGCTGTTATTTCGCCCGCTTGCAATTGATTGAATAGCATTGAGCTTGCGTGTCCATAGGAAATGGAGAGCTTTTTAATATTTATCTCTTTGCTAAGCTACTAATGCTGACTGTCCTACATACTCGAAGGTTCCAATGTGAGAAACAAAATGTTCTTGTTTGACAACACACGGGTTACCATTGCGTCATCTTCAGGCTTCCTGTTTTTCCTCAAACAAGCTTTACATGCATTTCTGTTTGCCGCCTATGGAGCCCGTTTGAGCTTCCTAGATTGACACTTTGATATACTTCTCCATAGCTAGCAGGGAATTAACACCGGTCAAGTCAAAGAATGAAATCTCGAGTACTACATACATGGAAAGGAGTAGCCAGTATCTAATAGAGGCTGCCGCTCACTAGCAGATGTAATCTACAAAAGGGCATTGAATAAGATGAACAATATGAACGACGGCAAGTAATAATGGAATGGCAAAGGAAGAACCAACAAGGCACGTTGCTAAAAAACATATATGCATATGTATCCATAAGAGCGCTACGTAGCTGTACCTGTGGGCGAGATCCGTTCCTCCCAACTTGATGATTACATCATGGGGTCGGGGGCACAATCGCAGACACAAAAGGATTATTGATGTAGATGGCTAAGTAAATGTAGTTAGGAGAGCAAGGAAACCTATTGCCACGCTTTTATCTGATAGATAGACCATACCGATATGTACTAACGACGCATGCTTTTCCTATATGTTCTTGGGGAATTCTCACACACAAAACTGATTTACGGTACATATGTATTGGTTTCAACTCCTATACTTTCTCTAAGTTTTAGCGTGGTAAACGATCAAGGAACAAAAAGAGAACAGATCGTATCCTTGTTTCAAGTCCTCCTTTAAGACTATGGTGATCACGTGTTTGTAATGTAACTTTAAAAAAAGGAAGCAACGGGGCAGCAGCCGCGAGGTGTCTACCCTGGTATGTAATCCGTGAAGAAGACCGGCTATGTATCTTGCCTATAAGCATGTAAAACGATATATTGTACGTTACAGCATTTACTGGGTAAACAGTTCTAGTTGGAGGATACATTCAAAGTTGCTGAACAGGAAAAATCTCTGAAACAAGCGCAAGCAGGAAATCGTAACATGTGCCTAATTTGGTGGCAATTTTCGAATTATCTATGAATGTTGGTATTTAAGATGTTTGAAAAACTTTGCAAGGCACTCTGGAAGATGTCAGTAGTAGAATGTCCAATCACCTACACTTGACCTTGAGAGTCGCCACTGGGCAGTTGAGGAGGTCCTTGCTCTTTTTGTATTCCGCACTTTTTTTCCTATAATTATCACGCGAGAGGCAGGTGTATTACGTTGTCAAACTTATATTTCAAATGCAGTGAATATCAAGACCTAGATATATTTACCTTTTCGGATATCGTTCCCAAAGTGAACTTGAGAGACTCGGGCGGGCACCAACCGACGCTGCAAACGGGACGACGATAATAGCCACAAAGTGAAACCAGTCCGCTGCATGAAAAAATTCTTCATTCGGGTTCCTTGACAACCTGCGATTACCCCAAACAATGAAAATCATTTCCTTTCATTTTCGACCAAGTAGCAAACGTGTCGAGAGTTTTTTACTCCGTTGCCAATTATGCGCTGTGTCATGCTGATAATAATCGAAGCTTGAATATGACACAAGACAAGAGAGCAGTGACGTTTTGCAGACTCCGCCTTGGAGAACCTGCGCGCCCCGGTGGCGGGCTTCGCTTTTCTCTCTTCCTTGTCTGCAATTCCTTTTTCCACACGGCAAAAGCGGTGATAAAAACAACCTAGATTAGGTGCACAAATGCGTCAAGAAGACTACCCTCCTGGAACTATTGTGTTTGCAAAACTTCGAGGTTACCCTTGGTGGCCCGCCAGAGTAAGTTACCCTCACCCTCCTGAGCAGCCTTGCTCGTCGTTCCGTCTTTGATACCTCAGCACCGTCGTCAATCTCGCAGCGGACGACACTCGGATCAGAGTCGTTTGCTTCCCCGCGTTCTATTTGCTCGTGTACTCACACCGTCTTGTTCTAAAGGTCGAAGATGACAAGGACATTCCTGCAAGGATTCTGGAACAAAGAAACAACAAGACAAGAGGGCCACAGTGGACTGTATACTTTTTTGGTTCAAAGGACTAGTAAGTATCGACTTGTTGTCAAATCTCGACCGGTCATGAAGCGGATTGGGCAAGTGGACTCTGGAACGCGCGACTATCGGCCCGCGGTTGGTGCCGTTGACGTGGGAAGCGGCTGCCCCCAACCTAAAACTTTTGCGCTCGAGGAATTAATGACTACGAGAGATTGGGGAAAATCAAGTGAGCATTACGCTGAGCTGTTTTCTGCATCTAGTGGATTTTTTGGACCGGACGCGATCAGACCTTTTATTCGAGAACTTGTGGAAAAGGACCTGAAGGCCAAGAAATTCAAGACCAAGGAACTTGAAAAAGCTGTGCGTCAAGCCCTCAACCCTGAAGAAGCTGATGAGGATGAGGAAAGCGAAGAAGAGGAGGAAGCATCTGAGGAAGAGCCAGAGCCCCGCAAGCCTGCTCGCAGCCGGGCTACTAGAAGACGAGGCAGTGCAGCATCAGATATTAAAAAGAAGACAGCACCGTCTGGTGGAAGGAGATCAAAACCGACTACGAATGGAAATGAAGAGCAGTCTGAGGAAAGCGAAGATACACAGCAAGCATCAAAAATCAAGAGACGTTCCCGCAAACTCGATGATGAGGATAAGGAGTCTGAAGAGACACATGATACGAACAGAAAGAGACGGGTAAATATACAACGATGAGATACGTCAATTGAAAGTACAGTCATTTACATCTCGTTTTGTTTAGCGCAAGTCGGAATCCATTGAAAAAGAAGATAGCCCTGCAGTCAATCGCAACACAGAGTCGGCTGCAGCATCCGATACGAGCAGTGGAAAGGCAAAGGCACAGTCAGAGGATACAAAGCAATCTCCGGAATACAAAAAGGAGTACCAAAAGCTCTATCGCTTGCGACATGCCCTGCAGAAGTTGGTTTACAATAAGGCACCTGTATGGAAATGGAGGGAAAATAACTTTTTGCAACAAGTGGCTTCTAACCAAAATCATTTGGTAGGGGGAAATTCCAAAGAAGGACTATCCCATTATATCCAAACTGCTGCGAGATGTGGAGAATTATCCGATGACGGCTAATCTGTTGCGCGTTAGTATAATGGAATGGGGCATGGAGCTATTTGTGAGATATCTAATCTCGACTGTTATAGGATACCAAAGTCGGCAAAGTTGTCAAATCCGCATGTGCTTATCCTTACGAAGATGATACAGAACACCATATCCTGGAACGATGCCAGCAGCTTATGAACAAGTGGAAGGAACAATTCCGTCCACATCATGAAAATGGAAAATCCGTAGATGCTGGAAAGGCGCAAAAGGAAGCGAGTCCCGCGAGCGAGGATACAGTGATGAAGGAAAAGGAAAACACTGCAGTTGAAGTAAAGGAGGATCCTGCCAAGGGAGGAGACGTAGTCATGCAAGAAGCAGGAGAAAGCCCGGAGAAGCAGGAAGCAGTGAAGCAAGAAACAGTAACGTCGATGGATACTACCAGCGATGCTGCTGCAGCCGAAAGTAAGGGAATAGATACCACCATGTCGTAGTCCAACCCATTGCATATATCACTTTCAAAAGTGGCATCCGTTATGAACGTTCCAGCTGTATTTTCTCTTCTTTCTTTTCTTTTCCCTTTTCCTTTGAGTTTTTTAAATGTCAATTCAACAAAGAAATTAGGATTACGAAAAAAAAGGAAAGGCATTATTTTTGAATGATGTGATAATATGGACGATAATGGCGACTAAACGCATGGGTGGGAACAAGAAGTAAATTGCAGACGGCTTTGTGACCCGAACTTTCCGACGAGCTTTGTTAATGCGCCACAGATTGCAAATTTCAGCCTCAACAGTTTTGTAGTAGGCTACATATGGAGAGCGCCGGAATGGAGTTACTGTAGTAATAACACTCTATTGCAGAAATAATGTGAGATTATCATGAGAGGGCAAAAGATATCATGGATATGCGAGCAAAAGGAAAACGGTATGGGAGAGGACACGTGCCTCGGCTGCTGCTGCAACCTGACACTTTTGTTTGTGGCAAAAAAAAAGAAATCTAACCTATTCTCGTTTTGTTCTTTTGTCCGTGATATTCTTTTTCCATCCTCCCCCCAAATGACGGACCCTGTGAGCCTGTTTCGCCTTATTCTTCGTCGTCCTCGACGACGCTTCTTATTAGGCTCTACTATCTGGACCGTGTTTGCTGTATTATGGATAGCAGTGCAGGCCCCACCGGTTGATGCTCCTAGAGCAGAGCCCGGTGTCTTGTATCTCCCGGACACCGCCATTGTCATCGGTATGTAAGAAATGATGCTAAAGGGAAAACAGTTGCAGACTGATCTGCACGTATAGACGATGGCTATAACCTGTCTATCCAGGGCGTTCTTGGCGCCATTATTATCATCTTGGTCGCCCTCGGGCTGTGGCTACGTGGCCACTACGACTATCCGAGCGGATCACGCTCCCGCGCACTAGTCGGCTTTATCACTCTAGGATTCGTAGGATGGGTGCTGTTGGCTAACTTTGAACCGGAAGGAACGTACGGCATAAACCGATGGACGATCTACCTCATTGTCCCATTTGTATGTGGGCTTCTCGGCGCCTTGGTTATGCCGTGTACTTTGCATTTGTACCTGCTGTTGCTAGGAGGACTTGGTGGGCTCGCTGCAGGGCTCTGGATTCTTGGATGGCGCGACAATCTAAGTATCCAATCCGATTGGGGCCGCGCCGTACTGCTGGTTCTACTGTGTCTCTTTGGTTGCATGCTTGCTGGAGTTGACCAGTTCTTCCACGTTGTAGGCGCATCTTTGACTGGGAGCTACATGCTGATGCTTGCAATGGACATATTCTTCCACACTGGATTTACGTATTGCTTCCTTGCAACGCTAGATGCCAATCCACATCACGGTACACTGTTATTCTTTTGCAAGGAAAGAGAAATAATAAGCAATTACTAATTTTGATATAACACTAGATTACACGTACCGTACAACGCGTGAAACATATATCATTCAAGGAGTTCTAATCGTAGCCGTTGTTATAGGATTCATCGTTCAAATGTGGTCGAGAGTAAGTGGTGTCGCATGTAAACATGTACCATTTCATAGCTGTTGGTAACACTCGGAGTACATATCTAGAATATTTACGAACAACACATGTATTACTATCCTAACAATAAGGCATATTGGCCAGCATACCTGTGGCCTGCTCCAAACTCTTCTCGATGGCTACCTTGGCAACGTCCAGTTTCAGGGTGATTAAATTCTTGCTATCGTTGCTATGTATTCTAACAAGCTGTGTGTACATTATGTATATCTAAATATTGAAATCAGCTGTAATCATTTCATTTAAGCAATATCATATTCCTTGTATAAAATACCTTGAACTGTACAGACGACGCTGCATCTGCATGCCATCCTTTAGTATGTATTTGGGTATTTGAAAGTTCAAGCACGGGTCAATTCATAGCATATTGAACACAGTGGTTTGGAAAATCTTCGTTGGTGGATAAGTTGAGGAAACCTATGCACAATTCGATGGTATAGAATTGGTCGAAAAACGAGAGTGCACAATCCCGCAAAACACTTGTAATGACATTAGGGCAATAATAAGTCTCCTTTTTGGATGGAATAGTGCATGTAAACATTTGATATGAAGAGGTCTTTTGCCAATCTTTCGTTAACAGAAGAGTCTTCATGTGCCATATTTTTTTCCTTTGTGAGAGCATCAACGAGGATTTCTTCAGAGAATACTTTCCTGACAGTGCACAATGCGTTCGACTGCATATGTGAAATAAGGGCATTACTACAGGATATTGGCCATGAGAATTGCTGATAGATTAATTTTGGTTAATATATTGAAAACCATCATAGAATCAAGTTTGTGGTTTGAGTCAAATCATGTTATTTATTGTAGTTTTATTTATTGTAGTTTTCGTGCCACCATCCCTCGTCTGTTTCCATCTCGTATTGAGGGTTCTGGTAGGAAATTGCTGCTCAAGTAAACTAGCATGAGGGTTGAAAGAAACGAAAATGTAATACGTAACATGCATTATTGTAATTCACGAGAATGCTGGAGATCATTGATGTACGCGACATTATCTACGATCCTATACACAAAATTCACAACCCGAGTTTGCTCTTTCTAGAGCGTTCAAGGCTTTAATTTTGATGACATAGAATCAATCGAAGCAAAAGATGATGCAGTATCTACTTATGGACTAGATGTATTAGATGGTGAATTAGCAAATATTATCCAAGATATTGACGATCATACAGATGATAGATGATAGATGATATATCAACGCTGCCAATTATGTACAACGAAATGTCGGGAATAACAGTTTACTTACCTTCGAGTATCCACGGGCAACTATTTGATAACATTGCAGGAAACGAGTAATTCCAGGTACAAACAAATCAGACATACGAAATCGTCGAATGTCCATGAATTGATGATAAACGCTACCTAGCACACGATGCAGCAAAATACAACGACCAACGGAGCAAAAAAATTTGCTCACTGCCACGTAATCTCGACGCCCGCTTGGAGAAGAGGTGATGATGGCAGACACTTGTGTAGTGCTTGCCAGCTCTAGTAAGTATATACTCTGCATTTTTCGATTGATTTCGCAAAAGTTCTGATCTTAGTTCAGTGTAAAATATAATAAAGTACCGCGGCGAAAGATCATCAAGAACGGAAAATAGATCCTGGTACGAAAAACATCAAAACTCTGGGACTCCTTACAATGTCGTGCATGTGGCAGCAAGAATATGTTTCTATATTACGAACTGCACGAATACAAGAAGTCTTGGACCGGTCAGCTTATAATTGTTAAGTTTTACTCATAACCGAATATCCTCAACGTCGAAATCTGACGTTTATCCCTGTAAAGGTAAACTGTGCCATCACAAACAAGGTTGACAACGCCAGTTTCTAGCCTTTGTGAGTTCAATTTTCGCGGGAATTAGGTTTCAAAATCGCAAAAACTTGCACATATTCCATGCAGTTTGCAGAATACTTTGGTTTATATCCACATCTTAACGGATTTGCAGCATCTGGAACTGGTATGATGGTCGTAAAAATTTCGGTTGAGTTTTGAATCAGAAAGCTGTCAACCAAGATTAAGGGAACATACCTTAAAAATGACGACGATATCTTCATAACACTATAAAAGCAGGCGCCTGTTTGCTCTGCAGAATCATTACTTGTTGTTTTCAAATGAAATTTCTGTATACAGTTGTCGCTGCTGTTGCTGCTGCCGCTTTCTCAAGCACCGCCCTAGCTGACCATCTCCCGCATTTACAAGGTGCACCAACAACCCACGATGTGAAAGAACGTATTGCTCCTCCTGAAGGCGCCTCGCTTTACGATGTTTGGTACGCCAAGGGCAACCGCATCTACCAGTGCAACCCAGAGAGAACTGGTTTCCAACACTGGTATAACGTTCAAACTCACGCTTTCCTCTACCGTACCGAAGGTGAAGAACCTCCATTCGATAAGGAAGGAAAAGAAATTGGACAGCTTGCTGCTATGCCGTTGAATTCCAGTCAACAGATGTATGTCGCATTGTTTATCTATATCCCGTAAGAACCTAAACTCATCATCGTATGCTACAATTCAGGGCTGATCCTATGGAAACGATACCCGTCATCTATTACTACCCTGATGGCTCTTGGGCTGGATCTACCCATCCGTTGGCTACCACCACCAAGGAGCCAGGACGTGTCGAGCGTGGCGATGCAGGCAATCTCGACGATCACTTGGAGCCGGTTGCGTATACCTCTGAAGATGGTTACCTATCTCACGCAAAATACATTGTGCGCCTTAACTCTATTGACGGTGCTGTTCCCGCTGCCAATGAATGCACCATCAAGGGTATGGTTGTCAACAAGCCTTTCACTGCATACTTTATGGTCTACACAGACCATGAAGGTTTGCAAAGACTCGCCAAAGAGAGAGTGGAATGGAACCGTATGGTTGAAGAATACAAGCCGTCCCATTAAAGATGTGTATATTATATCTCCTTAGTTTTACAAGTAATAAAAAACAATACATTTACCTACAATAAGACGCCAAAACGACTGCGGCAATATCGTAATGTAAGTATTTTCTACAATTGTTAGGTTTTCTGAAAAAAAAAGATAATTGTAATAAGAATGCCCGTTGTCTGCTCATACAGTAATTCTCGAGGAACGAAGATGCATGGTATCATTTCTTAGAACTATCATCTCTTTCATCTACATAATCAAAAAACCTTGTTTCCAAAGGACTATACGGTATCAGGCTCAAGCTTATGTCACAGTTCACAATGTTTCCAAGGAGACAGACGCGGGGCAACGCGTGCTGTAAATTCTGAGACCGAAGCGCGCGACGACCTGTCCTTGCCCGTGTTACTCCCAATATATACACAGCACAATGTCTGAACGATCAACACGAAGGAGACGACAACGAAACACTGTTGCCAGGTAATAAACAATACATTTCCTGATCTTTAAAACTTTATCTCATGGCCGTAAATACAGCAACGTCCACTATGTCGGCTACGTCGAAGACGAGGAATCTGTGGAAGCGATCATGAAAAAGTTTGAGGAATTGGAACGAATTCAGAAAGAATGGAACAAGGAGAATGGTGAAAACAAGGAAAACGAAGGAGCAGAGAATGGCGGCGGCAAGCAGGACACACCGTCAGACCCACAGCCATTGACTGAAGAGCAGCTGCAAGAAGTGTTCAAACGCACGTCAGCTTTCACTGTTAAGAGTGCGACCATGGACGTCGATGGAGATGATATGGATGCGCTTGAGCTTTGGCAGATCGAGTTCCAGGATGGCAACACTGATGAAATCTTTGAAGAAGAGTACGTTGCTTGCATGCGACCATCCACTGTACACCAGCTTATTTTCCTCTTTCTTTTATTCCAGTGACTATGTGCACGTCGACGATGATTTTTGGGACCAGGAATTTGGCGAGAGTCCACGCCCGAAACGAGGTCGCCGTGCTCTAGGTGCTGCGCGGGAACGGTCAACAGGCATAAGACGGGGTACAGACAGGGAAAGCATTTTGGCACGATACAAGATTATGCAAGTTCAGGTTCAGGACAGGAACGGAAATTACTTTATGATCAAGAAAAAAGTCAGGCAAGTTCTTTCTTTAGCTTCCAGATGCCATTGCGTAAGCTCACAATGTTTGCAGTGCTATCGATCCCAGTTTGCCCACCTATGTCAAAATCCCAGGAAAGCCGATACCGAGATCGTGGGCTCATACCATATTGCAATTAGCAGAAGCAAAACCAGCGGGTACACCGTTTGGATCACACTACCATGAAGTACAAGATATACTCTCATTGGATTTGAAACAATTCGGTACATCGTTTACTGCTGTGTACATGGATCCTCCATTGCTGCTACCAGACGAAGAACCAACGCCGGGAAAGATTTCCATTGATGATCTGGCAAGTATAATGCAAAGTGGAACCTGCTCGCCTGTATTTGTATCTGACGCTATTTTTATCTAGCCACGGCTGAATATACCTGATATTGTTCCATTCGGTTTCCTGTTTATATGGCTGGAGAAAGAGTGGTTGCAAAGAATTGTTCAAATTGCTGCTGGATGGGGATTCAAATATGTCGAAAACTTTTGCTGGATCAAGAAGAATATCAACAATCAAATACACAAAGGAAAATACCGATATTTTAACAAGAGCAAACTTTCCCTTCTGATATTCCGAAAGGTAGCTTATAACCTTGCGAAAACAAGAAATACACTTCTGAGTAGCCTATTATGCTGTAGGATGGAGACATTGAACTTCGACATCAGCGCAATCCTGACTGTGTTTTCGATTTTATAAAGCCGATGCTTCCTGGTAAGCCAGAGTTTTAATTTAGCCTGGAAATTAGCGGCTGTTGTACTCACAAGACAAAAATAGGCGAGGTCACAGAGTCAAAACCAGCTTTTGTGTACGATGTGATCGAGACACTGCTACCAACTGCTGTGTACCATCCTGAAAAGAATCCAGATGGCAAAGGACTCTTGGAACTGTGAGTGTATATTTGCAAAAGTTTGCCTGCTTGCAACAACTTGCTAAAATGTTACATTGAATAGCTGGGCCAAAAAGGGCCAGCGAAGACAAGGCTGGACGACGGTTTTGGAGAAACATTGACGAAAACAATGAATTAAAGACATTAACATTTGCTGCATAATTCCACATTGTCAATGTTTCAAGAACCTTTACTGGTTTACCACCCCGCAATAATCGCGCGATAGAAATTGTAGAAGGAGCTCTTGAGATCTTCAGCAGTCAAGCTTAACTTTCGGATGAAGATATTTTTAGCAAGAGCCGTTGCCCATATAAGGAAAGAACGGATCGACACGCCTCAAGGCACAAAGTGGTCGATCACATTAATGTCAACTTTTCGGTCTGTGGTGATATCTGTAAGATAACAAGAAAAATTGCATGGGATAGGGTTAATGCAAAGCGTGAATATACCTTGAATGATGTGACTATTTCAATTCCTGCAAAACAGTAAAGTGGATGTGAGTGTGGCGAAAAGAGGGGCAACCTGAAAATGGAAAGACTCCGCCAACTGCAGGGCAAAACGGGAACACGAAAAACCACATCAAAAAGCTTGCGCCCCGTTTTGTTAGGCCAGACTTGTTTCTCTCTCTCTCTTTTGCTTGTTCAACACAGCAAACATGATGAAGTCCTGGCTAAGTTCGAGGGCTTGGCTGCTTGCCCTGATATTCCTATTCTTCATTGCAAACTTGATCTTTTGGACATATAATCCTCGCGACAACTGCGATCGGCATGGCAACTGCTCTCCAGAAATGCATAACGTGAGTGTTCTTTTCTAGTCATGAACTTCATCGCAGTAGATGCTCAAAGATGCTGCAACAGGAACATCATCACCCTGAAGGCCCGGAAGCAGCGCCGCCACCGCCACCTCCTCCACCTCCTCCACCTCCTCCACCACCAGCTGTGCCTGCCCCTCCACCTCCACCACCGCCACCCGCAGAAGCAAAACTGTATGGACCCGCCCAACTCAACCTCCAACCGATCAAAGCTCCAAAGACCTACATCCCTGGTATGACAATCGGTGTTTTCTTGTCATTTACGTGGATCATGACACTAATACAAATGCAGCAAACCATCCTCCTTCCGCCAAGAGTCTTGAGATCATCGCACCCACCGCCGATAAGACTACGATGCGATTGGTTAATGGTGATACCCTTACCTACGCTGGCGTGGACAATCCATGGCAATTTGGAGTCGTAAGTTTTTCAGCATATTCCACCTAGTGATGTGAACATCCTTGATTAATACTCTATTGTAAAAGATCCACTCCAAACCGGATGTTTTCATTGCTTCAGAGGGCCACATGGCAGACATTAACAACCATTACTGGCGTGAACACCGTATTTATACGCTCATGAAATGGATACTCCGTGTATACCGACGTGATCCGGAGAGAGCTACACCTTTGGTTATGGTCGATGCAGGTGAGCGTCGTTGGATCAATGCGAGTGTTGGTGTATATACAGTAACTAACGCATTGTCAATCAAAATACTAGGTTCTAATCACGGTCTTTTCTCGATGGTTGCTGGTGTAAGTGGTGCCCACGCTATTGCATTTGAGCCGCAAACGAACCTACGCAGTAAGTCGAGCAATGTCGGCTTGGATACTTTCGGGTAAGCTCACATTTCTGCTAGGTGTTATCAACCTTGGAGCACGTCTCAATCAAGTATCCGACCGTCTCCGAGTATTGCCATGTGCAGTTCTCGACAAGTTCCGAAAATTGTCCATGTCCAACTACAATGTCAATGACGGTGGCATTGGTTTCTTGGACTATGAGACGAAGAGCAATGTCATGCAGACACAAACTATTCGATTGGATACTTTGCCGTCGTTTGATATCCTCTTCCATCCTCGCAAGAATTCTCTTTACAACAGCGTGGATGAAATTAATGCCAAGTATGCAGCTGCTATCAATGCCGCGACCACAGAGGCGACCAGCGCGACCAAGCCAAATATCGATCAAGCGTTGCTGTTCCGCCAGCCTATCCATTTCTTGAAGATCGACGTCGAAGGTTTCGAGTTGCAAGCTCTCGACAGCGCATCCGAACTCTTCAACGCCGGTCTAGTTGAGCACTGCGTGCTCGAGTTTGGCCCTCCCAACCGCTGGGATGTTACTCTGGAGAATGCACACGACATGTCGGAAGAAGAAAAGCGAAAAATTACCAAGAATCATGCCAAGCGTGTCCTCCACCGCGCTGTTACTGATTGGAACATGGATATCTACCTCCTTCCAGCCATCGGATGGGACCGCACCGTCGAGTGGATGATTGACCACGACGAGGACTATGGCAAGAAGCCGCACGAGAACAGGGTCGTACACTACCTCAAGTCCTGGGACTTCGACGGCAAGCCTAAGGATGGAGATGAATTTGAAGCAGAGTTGGATAACAAGCAGCAAGTTGTTAGCGAAATCGTCAAGCTGCCACCGCGGCTTATCGATGAATACATGGAAGATCTGGACAAGATTGGTGAAATGTATCTATGGTTTGCCAAGCGTAACGGCAACCCTGCTGTGCTCAGGAAATTAGAAATTGGCAGAAAGAGCCAAACTGAAATGTAGAGACAAACATTCTATTTAGCAATATTATTCCTTCTTTCTGTTCATACTGTTATTTTTGTTGTCGTTGCTGCTATTGTCATCATCACCAAGTGAAAATGAGTAAAATTACATTCAGCAATTTTCTTTATCGCAAACTTTTCAACGGTTCTTTGTGAATTACAATTCAGTCAGTCTATCCTTTCCAGTGACTACTTGATAATTGAATACATACCATACGGTTTAACTACTTCGTACAGGCGTTGATATGGTCTGAATGCAGTGCAGTCCACTTTGAGTGCATTGAGCTGTTTGATGATGTTAAATCCTTGTCCAGAAAGGGTCGGCACAGCAAAGATTTACCTCTTGGCCGATCTGACAAACATCGAGTAGGATTTGCAGACGTATTTTATCTTCATCTGTCATGTTCCCTTGCTGGCCTGTTGAAGGCGAATTGGCCGAACCGGTCTTTCGTCCCTTCTTCATCCTTTTCAGGGAATCCTCCATCTTCTTTATGCTTGTCAAGAGTTCGGTTATAATAGAATGATATCTAGCGACACAGTGAGCAACTGACACTAGAATATTAAATCTATCAAGCCCATGATAGATTACCTGGTTAGGACAACTTCAGCAACCATGGAACCCCACAATGCACGTTTTTGATCGTCTATCCAGGTTGCATATTGATCGATAAATGTTGTAAAAGGTTTAAAAATATTGGGTATAAAGTTGGAGTGTTCGGTGGGCGGTTGTCGGTTGGTGTGTCTATATTGGCTAGTGATATTACGTACAAGTTTCAAATGCTCGATGCAACGGCGGCTGATGATATTGGTGATGCGTCGTTGGATGTCGGGAATGGCAGAGTCCTGTAATTTGTGCAGTATAGCGTCTACGCTATCTGTAAAGCCGTCAGGCTCTGCGTACTCGATCAACCATATACGACCCTGTTTTACCTTTCAAGGATGTGGAGTCCTGGGATCCCTCTGGGAGTTTAGGCAGAGCAAGAGCATCTATTTTATCTCGAGACTACCAAAGAAAATGGCTCGTGAGCATAATGGTGGAACGTACCCTCCCAGTATCTCTAGATATACTTGCCACTGTCACAAACGTCTCAACATCGTATGCAAGAACTACAAACAGCATCTCATCCGCTGTCTCCTTCTTTTCCTTGCCGGTGCCAGCCGATGACGAGTCAAGTTCGTTTTGCATCACGTTCGAGACCCATAAATTATATCGTTTTAACAGCTAGACAAATCAGGCTTTAGATAATTTATATGCCTGAAATTCCGCAAACCTTTTTACCTGAAGAGTGAGCTTCCAAAATCGGTGCGACAATCCATATAAAAATACACGATCCGACCAGCACTGCTCTACAGCTTTGATAACTGCTTTGGAAGCAGGCAAGACAAGACCTAGACCAAATATTGTTACAATTTGCGACAATTATACTCATCATATTTGTTCTTAGTGCACCTTCTTCCTTCCGTTGTTCTATTTTATCCGTCGGAATTGTCAGCTTTGAGTTGCTCAATACGTCTTCAACGATGTTAACAATCTCCCTAAATCTATACCAGTAATTAGCATCCATCCTCCCAACAGATACTCCTGGTACTGACCGTAGTTGAAAGTATACAGGCAGCTGCCATCGTTTCATAAACTCGGTGTATCGCGGATGTTGTCGAAAGTATACAAGAGACTTTTTGGAGCTACATAAGCTCTCCAGATTAGATACGAATGAAATCGAAGCGGTGTAGTTCTAGCAAATTAAAGATTTATCAATATACAATGCAACCCAGCAATAAACGGTAAAGCCTACCTTGTGGAAAGTATCCGTCTGTCCCGGTGCGTATATGCCGCTGAAATCCTTGTTTATCCGATCCACCAATTCAGTCCAGAAAGAGTTGACCACTACTTCGTAACTCGTGCCTCGCAGGGTCTTTTGTGCAATATCCAAAATTGGCTGCAGGTCATTCGTGGCAAAACTTAGTAATTTACCATACAGCACCGTGAGTGGATGAGTGCTCGGTGCATCGTCAGAGCGTGGTGGATCCAGCACTCTTTTTGTCATTGTCTTTGCCAGGAAAGGGCGAACAAACTCTTCCCGAATCAGATCCTCGGCAACTCGTGTTTGGTCGATCAATGCATATGTTCTCAGACATTGAGTCAGCGCATGCGTTGTTGAAGCGCTCGTTTTCCCTGCTTGTATTTCTCGCAACGATGATGATAATGATCGTGACAGTTTGTTTTGTAGAGTATCCTTGATCCGTTTTATTCTCTGTTCACTTTGTAAGCAAATACTTTTTCCTCCAAAGGAATCTTCGTAAAAATACATACCCACTCATTTTCTGCCATGAACGGAGAATCCTTGGCCCTTCCTACCAAATGCTGCATTTGATTGAACTCGATGGCTACTCTTTCAATCTGTTTCCCGAGACTAAACTATGTTAACGCCGTGTTATGTATAGACATTTATTCATCGTCGTACCTCTTATCAGAGCCTGACACTTGACTGCTTGCAGGTTCTCCCGTATTTTCTGCATTCGCATTGATCTCCAACAATTTCTCGATTTTGCTCACAGAGTCATGTATATTAAGATATAGCTTGAGACTAGTCTAAAACATCAAATGAATACATGCGATTTATAACATGGTTCTGGAGATTTTCGTACCTTCTTCTCGCGTATCTCTGCTCGGTATCGCAACTGACTCTCGAGATCGTCGATGGTTGCCTGGAAATGGTCTCTGGCTTGCTGTAAAATATGATAAGCATCTCATACGCAATCAATGCAATCAAATATCCACTGCTCACCTCTGCCTTTGTTCCCATTTTCAAAAGCGGTCGTCTCAAATCATCGATAGTCCTATCGACGCCTTTCAGGTTGGTAGACAAGTTGATAAAGTCTTGGTAGTCGCGATTTATGAGTTCGAACAGCTCGGTCTTCAAGTATCTCAAATGGTTGTTAAGCTCTACTTTGAGTCTTTCTAGTCCAAGGTGTCGTCGACTTGAAAGAAACTGATCGGGATCAAAGTGAGGTGAGGTGAACGCGGAACGATCGACGGCAGTCTTTGTCAAAGGCTGTAAATTGCTGCGCAGTGTCTCATCGTCTTCGTCCTCGTCGCCGAAACTAAAAACGGCTCGCTTTCCTCGTGAATTGCTCCGTTGCGCCGAGGAGGTCATTGTCAAGAGAGGAGAAGGCTGCTGGTTCCAAGTGGCAGCCAGAGGTAAGCGATTGGGCGCTGAGAACAAAGTCGCGTGGGCGGATATTTCTATCTTAAAAAGTTGAAGGCGGCGCGCCGACAATTTTGATTACGATAATTGAAACGCATAGCAACCTTTGGAGGTCAATCAGGAAGACGGCTCGCTTCCAAAATATGTTAGACAACTTTACATCAAGATATACAAATGCTTGCTACTTTCAACATTTGACACACATAACACATAGCAACCATTCACTGTATCGTCAGCGGCGTTTAAAGTATTGGTTATGCAAAGTCTTCTCTCAGAGAGTCATTCTCCCTTTTTTTTCTTTCATCTAAATCAAAGGCTCGCAAAATCACAGCGATAATCAAAAATATGGTGCAGCTAGACAATATCGCATTTATTTCCAGAACATGGAATTACCTAGGAAGATAACCAACGAGTATCCATTGAGAACGACACAATAACCTAAGCACTGCGTTTCTTGAACTCTTCCAAAATCTGAGCAGTAGCAGATGCACCGCATCTTGTTGCTCCTCTTTCCAACAGACCCAAAACTTGATCCAGGGTCTTGATGCCACCGGATGCTTTGACTTCCATGGACTCAGGAACCGATGAGCGCATCAACTCGATATCTTCAAACGTTGCTCCCGAAGGTCCAAAACCAGTGGAAGTCTTTTAGCATTTGTCAGTGAAAACAGGCAATGAGCATTAGACCAGTTAATATTTTACCTTGACGAACTCTGCACCGGCTGCTTGAGATATTTTGCAGGCAGTAACGATCTCCTCCTTGGTAAGGTATGCATTCTCGAAAATGATCTTAAAGATGACATTGGAGTTTTCTGATTTGCATTTAGTGATAATAGTCTTCAGTTCTTGCTCGCACTCATCATATTTGCCGGATTTCAAGTGTCCAATGTTGATCACAACATCGAGTTCGATAGCGCCGTCTTGCACAGCTTGTAATGCTTCTGCGACCTTGGCCGAGGTAGGCGAGTTGCCGTGCGGGAAGGAAATAACCGTACCGACGAGGACGTCCGAGCCTTTGAGAATCTCTGCTGCTTGCTTCACATCGCAAGGCTTGACGCACACTGACTTTACGTTGTATTCCTTGGCCAGGAGACAACCGGCTTCGACGTCTTTGGTAGTTTGTTCAGGTTTGAGAATAGCGTGATCAAAGACCTTTGCTAGTTGCGTGTATGTAAGGTTTTTGGTGTCGATCTGGGTCATTGTGCAGAATGTATCGTGGGAAGAGGATGCGCTCAACACGTCGCGTTGTGTTCCCGTTCCTTGAAGCCCGACGACCGGACGCGCATTCCGAGTATCCGATAGTAAACCTTGCTCTGGACTACATGCACATGGACTACTGACCTATGGGGAAAGAGTAACAGAACATTAGACTTTCGAAAGTCAAAGACAAAAGCACCTTTGATTTCTCCATTTCTTGCTCGTGCAGTCGTTTTTTTTTTTTTCGTCTCTTGTAAATCAATTGACAGTTCTGATTCCGTTTTATAGCATTTGCTTCAATGGATGCTTGGATGGACTATGATAAAGTACAACACCCCTCCAAGTATACACGAGTAGATATATCCTTGCTGGTGGTAAGCTTTGTGATCCAAAGTATCAAACTTTTGGAAAAGGGCAGTGCCCACTCGTCTCATCTTGGAGGTCCGAAAAACCAAGGTTGCCCTGGCAATTTTTGTGTTTCTGCCGCAGCTGTCAAAAAAGAAATGCTGTCGTTACAGACATTGCGGCAATGTGCACTGACGATCAAGTCCACTAGCGCGCGTAACTCTCGCTGCTGCACCTCCTTTGTCGTCCGACAATATTCGTCTTCACCCACACGTACGTAGCAAGGCAATGTGAGCTTTTTGCTATTCTTGCATGTCACCAACCCAGCCTTGTACCTAGAATACGAGTTTACCGAGAATGCTGTCAAAGTGAATGGCAAGGACTATCCACGAGACAACTGGACAAATGTGACACCCACAGTACTGTCGCGAATGGGCCGGAATCTCCATTTACAGCCGAAACACCCGATTTCTATCATTCGCCAGCTTATCGAATCGCACTTTGCCGACTTCAAGACATTCAACGACCTTAGTCCTATTGTCACAACGCGAGAGAATTTTGATGATTTGTTAATTCCCAAAGACCACCCGAGTCGAAGTAAATCCGATAATTATTACTTTAACGAATCGACCGTTTTGCGTGCTCATACATCTGCACACCAATTGCATGGCATGTTGTCGGGCGCAGACAAGTTCCTTATTACCGGAGATGTGTATCGACGTGATGAAATTGATGCTTCGCATTATCCAGTTTTCCATCAGATGGAGGGCCTTGCTTACTTTGATAATGATCCTATCAAGACAGCTGCGCAGGTACAAAAAGATATCACCAAAGATAAACTCAAGGAAGCGCACAATGTACGAGTCGTAGACGACACGGTAATCACTGCATCAAATCCCATGCAAGAGCGTCACAGCCCAGAAGCGGTGGAGGCTGTAGCCGGCCATCTCAAGTATTCACTCAATTCACTCGCTCGCAAACTGTTTGCAGATGAACCGAATCTTGAAGTACGATGGGTGGAAGCTTTCTTCCCCTTTACGAGCCCAAGCTGGGAAGTCGAGATCAAGTATAAGGGTGAATGGCTTGAAGTGCTCGGCTGCGGTGTTGTAAAGCAAGAATTAATGGATGCAGCTGGTAATTGGAGAAATGGTAGAGCGTTGAGCTGGGACACTGAGAAACAATCTAGGTTTGCATGGCAAGATCGGTTGGGCGTTTGGTCTGGGATTAGAACGCCTTGCCATGGTCCTCTTTGGTATTCCAGATATTCGGCTCTTCTGGTCTCAAGACGAACGTTTCATCGAACAGTTCACGCCGGGACAAATCAAAAAGTTCCAGCCCTTTTCGAAATATCCTCCTTGCATCAAAGACATTTCCTTCTGGCTACCCAATGACGAGTGGCATGACAACAACTTTTGCGAAGTTGTGCGCGACGTAGCTGGTGATCTTGTTGAAAACGTCAAGCTTATAGACGATTTCGTTCATCCCAAACGCAAGCAAAGAAGTCTTTGCTACCGCATACTGTATCGATCTATGGACAGGTAAAAGACAGACAATATGTTATTCAAAGGAATATTGCGTAAGACTAAACGTGTATGTGTTTCCTAGAAATGTCACGAACGAAGAAATCAATGAAATCCAAGAACGCGTGCGCGCTGCA
This sequence comes from Rhizomucor pusillus, assembly GCF_041956525.1. Lineage (NCBI taxonomy): Eukaryota > Fungi > Mucoromycota > Mucoromycetes > Mucorales > Lichtheimiaceae > Rhizomucor > Rhizomucor pusillus. The sequence goes on along the minus strand of NW_027192161.1, from coordinate 285,734 downwards.
GTGGAGAAGCAGTTTTCTGTAGAATTACGGTAGATCAATAATTCGAAGGATAAAAGATAAATACATGCGTTAAATATATAAATGGATCAGCATTTCATTTATCCGAATGCTCGATGATCTTTAGTAATGCAAAATGAGAATCCCGTCCAATTCTGAGGAAGCTTGTACGCTCTAGCTTGATCGAAAAGAAGAAGGAAACATATGTAAATGATCGTCATACGTTATCTCCAAAGTTTCAAGGCGCACTGTGGGTGTTGCACAAGAGAGAGGGAGGTGCAACCGCCTCCCACCCTACTGAGATTTAGGGATTTGCTTCGGGCAGATAGACAGACAGTAGTCTCTCTTGGATAGGCAACAATTGCTTACGTTGTTAATGAAATATGATTTACCGCAAAATGCATGTTTTCTAATCGAACATGTTTATAAGAGATCCATTCATGCTATACGACAACGGTAAAAGCGAACTGACTTCTTTGTACCCCGTCCTTTCTTTGTTCAAGCGATGCATAAAAAATAGGAATTTGTTGGCCTATTCGCAAGCACTTTCAATGACGAAATCCTTCTCGACTTTTTCTAGGTTTTTCTTTACCTTCTCTATAAATGCATATTGGATCCCCTCCTTTATCAATACGATTAATCCGCCCAAAAGCGCCTAGACTATCCGTCACCCTTCTCTTTACAGTGGATGCTATAGACAAGCGAAGATAAAAGTCATACGAGCGATCCGGTACTTGCTTGGTTCAGTATATATCAAATCTCCTCTTGACATTCTTGAATCGCTGCATTCTTCTAATAATAATAAATGATACATCTAAAGCGATTAATAGAATAATATCTGCACAATGCATAGCAAACTATGATAGCAGCGAGAACCTCGAGTCCTGGGAGGAGCAAGAACCGTTTTAGACTCCGAGACTCACCTACAAGGAACGTCAACGAATTTGACGCCATCGAGACTTTGCTACAATGTAACTACCTCGATTTTCCGTATTGAATGATACCTTTGAACTGCCCCATGCCATCAAATTTGCCTAGCTTTCATATAATACCAAAGACAGGCCCAAACGCAGAAATTTTACCACAAGCTCATGAAAACAAAAAAAAAAAAAATAAACAGCCAGGCTTTGCAACGAGGCTGGCCACCAGACTTAAACGGGGGATCCACTGGCCTCACTCATCGTGAGAAAGGTGGCGAATGGGTAAGGACCAAGGGGAAGAAAGTCCTAATTTTTTAACGCCTCATTACCTTGACTCAATGTCAAGATCTGTCGCCATAGTTTAGCTTTTTTCTTTTCAAGAAGAAATAAACATAAATCGTGTAAAGGTCTTTGCAAGCTTTCGTACCAATGACCAGTTTTAATCCCTCACTGCTCTGTATCGTCACTGGCCACATGTTTTTGTATCGTGCTCGAATTGATGGCAAAGAGCTCGGTGGAGGGTTCCCCTTCCTATCGTAAAATTCTCTCGATGTGCATCACCACTGTTCGTTCGACCGTAAGCTTCGACGCAGTTGATTATGATGCCATGTTTCTGTTTTCATGCAAGAGTAAAGCACCGCCGAAGATCTGCGCACAGCAGTACTTCATTTGGAGGCATTGGGAGGGTCCAGCATGGATTACCGAGTGCGTCCATCCAAAATGTGGGGATTCATCCAAACAGATGGACATATTACAAGACAAGCAGAAAAAGGAAATGCCTATCAGATAACATGATTGACAATTTTTTACACATTAGTATGTTTCATTTCAAGCCTCTGCTTCTACATAGGGACAAAAATAATGCGACTTCATTTTGCCATCCTGACACTAGCTTCGTGCTATGATGGCGAGAGTCTTTAGTATACATCATTTGATGGGTGCTATTGTAAATTGTCCATTGATGGATCGACTTACAAATATATGTAGTTATTCGCAAAGGTAGCTCAGATAGTATCCTATTTCATATCCTTCATTTATAGTAGGATAATGACATTTTCATCACACCAATATATGCCTGTTCTTACGCTCAAACAAAACTCTATGCCCGAGCTGCTTCGACATCTTGAAGAAGACCACTTGTTCATACATTCTGGAACAGAGAAGGCTTCGATAACGGCTATTCCTATTTCTTTCCAGTGAGACAAGTCTATGATATATATGGCCCGATTCCATTCTATATAGCCTTATTGCATCGTGGAAAGAAATTAGATGTCTCGCTTGTAATTCGTGACATCAATAGCACCTATTACAACTCGCTTCAGTATTTTTCTTGTATACATGCACTTTGTTAGCCCCGAATTCATTGAATGCCATCAGCATCTTGATTGTATTAATATCACTTCCAGGAAAATATCTTCTTGTTTCGTGATTTCTGCGAATCGTGACGTGACAGTTAGTATCAATACTTTCGACGCAGCCATCCGCAGCGCGAAACTAACTCTACTATCGTTTGAACCATCCCATGCCGACATCCCGCAAGTCAATATCTTCTCTTGATTTGCATGCATGGAATACATACGTCAACCTATTTCAATTCACGAAGAATCTGCCTCCACTGATCTTTCTTGATAAAACAAAGACTCTACTAACAATTCGTATTGAATTTCTGTTGGACTACCATGAACCAAACTATGTGCGCTATATTTTCTTTATGGCTTTTTAAGTGTCAGAGGAGCCAAACCCTACATTTGCATGGAAGTTAAGCGGAGAACAAGGGAAAAAATTATTTACTGTAATACCTAAATTAATTGGAAGTGCCGTCATCAAAGGCATGTCCATACAACTGCAAAGAATGAACGCTCCCGCCAGTTATATCTGTCGCGTAATGACAGAGAAGACAATGACCGTTCCAAAACGGATCCCTTGTTCAGCAGCTTGACACCGGATATCCGTTCTGATTTCAAGCTTTTCGAGAGGAATTTCCTCCATCAGTTTGGCGGAGGTTCTCAGCCAACTACTCGTTCGGCATTGGAGAACTCGGAGCATTTATAACGTTGCGGTCGTGGGACTCTTTTTCTTTCCTGGACTTAGCAAGGTCCGTATTGCTAATTATCTCTCTCCCATCTCTTTTTATCCCTTATTCAGTACGCGCATATTGCGAGTAATATGTAACTCTACTTTGTTAATCACGTATCATCCATTGAACTTTGTATCGCAATAAATTATATTATAGCTCATTGACGTGATCTATCATCCAGTTCTGACATTGTGAAACGTGGTTTCGGAATGCTTCCTCACTACTCCTCTGCTGGTGTAACATAAATGGTGATGCAGATTGCGAGCTTCCGCCTCTTGCTTTTGCAATATCATGACCCAGGTGGCAGCAGCAGCGAGAAGTGGAGCCAGCGTTACCGTTGACGACCGCCCTCGAAAGTCGTTTCTCCAGATATGTTTGGCGACATTTTGCATGGTCGGCATACAATTCACCTGTAAGCTGCTGAAGCATTTGCAATGTCAGAAGGCGATCTACTAACTGCTCGGCTGTAGGGACGGTCGAGCTTTCGTAAGCGGCCAAAGAAGTGCTCAATATCTCGGGAGTATTAATGAAATACGCGTAGATACGGTACGCCTTACCTTTTGTCGCTCGAGCTCTCCAAGGAATTGACAGCCCTAGTTTGGCTGGCGGGACCCTTATCGGGTACGTAAATAACGTATATATAAAATTGCAGTAAAGAGCACCAACTGATATATATACGCTAGGCTTGATCGTCCAACCTGTAAGTTCCGATCTAACAACCCCTTTTCCTTGCGTCAATTGACGTTTCGATTTCTTTAAGGTCATTGGCGCCCTAAGTGATCAGAGCCAATTTCGATTGGGGCGTCGTCGTCCGTTTATCATTGGTGGCAGTGTTTTGGTTTGCGCATCGATGCTTGGCATTGCATATGCTCGAGAAATCGCAGGCATCTTTCTAGGACACGATGTGGACTCGGCAAGTTGCTCACATTATTATCAGGATGATGTATCTAAATCTAACAGCAATTGTGGTAACAGAGATCTATGGCAATAGCAGTAGCAGTGACATCGTTTTACGTTCTTGACTTTTCGCTGAATGCCGTCCAAGCTTCCTGCAGATCTCTAATTATCGACGCTTTTCCGATCACGCAGCAGGACACTGCCAACGCGTTTGCAAGCAACATGGGCAACATAACAAACGTCTTTGGGTACTTTGTTGGTTACATCGACCTCGTCAAATACTTTCCAGCACTCGGTGACTCTCAAATGAAAGTGTACTGCATAGCTGGAATACTTGTTTTTGTCACGGCCATGACTATCACGTGCGCCTCTGTGCACGAGACGCCATTTGATGGCGGTGACGGAGCAAAGCAGGATAAAGAGTAAGCGATATGCATCTGCGAATATACATACTGTGTTTACAAATTGCTGATCCAAAGAGCTCTAGACCTTGGTATGCGTCTATCCACAAAATCTGGCAAGCTTTTCGCCACCTTCCCAAGTCGATTCAGCGCCTATGCAATGTCCAATTTTTCGCTTGGATGGGCTGGTTCCCTTTTCTTTTCTACAGGCAAGTCAATATCGTATACGTAAGAGTTGGTGAATGCTGACTAAACGGCGTACATAAATGTAGCACAACGTGGGTATCAGGCATCTACTTCAAAGCTCACAACCATGATTCATGGGACGAGGGCACGCGCGCAGGATCGTTTGCACTTCTCACATATGCCATCATATCCGTCGTTGCTGGGACTGTGCTACCCTCCTTGACAGCAAACAACATTATATCGCTCAAAAACACGTATACACTGGCGCACGTTGTGTTTGCAACAGCGATGCTATCGACCGTGTTTGTGGAGACGGTTCAAGGTGCGACCGCCTTTTTGGGTTTACTTGGTATCTCATGGGCTTGCACAATGTGGATTCCTTTTGCTCTTATCGGCGAATATCTTGTGTTGGAAGATAAGCGGCCAAGTATCAACGATTATGGGGCCACTGCTGTGACCGTTGAGTCATCTTCGTCGTTGGCTGCATCGTCGAATACAAAAGGCGATGACGAAACAGCCCAGCTTGTTGAGCACAGTAGCGACAGCAAAACTCAGTACGACTCTGGCATCGTTTTAGGTGTGCTCAACATGTACGTTGTTTTCCCCCAGTTCGCTGTAGCTATCATATCTGCATTGATATTTGCGGTTGCCGATATAACTGCCTCAGCAGGACCATCAGCAAGCGGTGCGTCGCCAGCAGCAGCAGCAGCAGCAGGAGGAGGAGGAGGAGGAGGGAGGGAGGGGGGGCAAATGACAACACAAAAGGCGTTGGATGGGTGCTCCAGTTCGGAGGTCTGATGGCTATCATTGCAGCCATCCTCAGCAGACGAGTGCTTGATGTACGGACTGAAAAAGCAGAATCGCATTAAAGCAATTTTGACTTCCCGCAAATCCCTATCTTCTTCCCCCACTTTGTTTCCATGGTGTTCAGCTTGATCACGCTGCGATCTGCTACTCAGATCTCAATAAAGCCGATACAATGTAAATGGCTACCGGTGCAAAGCACGATCGTTTTTCGTCGTTTAGAATCCACAGCAAGTAAGCCGTCGAATGGCAGTACAGCAGACGCTCAAGTGACAGCACCGAGGAGTGCCTGGAGACCAAAGAAGCGTCTGTCACGCGAGGCCATGGAGGACCTTCGAGCGCAGTCGGCTAGGGTATGTGTGTATTGTAAGTTCGATTGTAGAAAGTATCTAACGGGAAATACAATTAGCTTTCGGCCAACGAACTCGCAGCGAAGTTCAATATATCGTACGAAGCTGTACGCCGTATATTAAAGTCAAAGTTCACGCCGACCAAGGAGATTGCCGAGAGACAAGAAAGGAACCGTTACAACGCTATGGCCGAACGCCAGAGACAATTTCGAAAACAAGAAGGATCAAAACAGAAGCCATCATCAACATCAACAGACCATGAATAAGGCAAATCTATCATCCTTGAATAGTCGTGTCAACTTCGTATACACAATGCATACCATGTACAATAGAGTCCAAGTTTGAATCAATTACACAAATGTCATTCCGAGTCTTGTCGCAGATGCGATCTTGCCTAAATTTCAGTCAGACATTATTGCGGGGAAAAAGCCGCTCTCTCTCATACAACTTGACAAATGAAGATCGTCGACAAACTCAACGAAGCTCGGCGTAATCAGACACCTGTCTACTCGTTCGAGTTCTTCCCGCCAAAGACTGAAGAAGTATGCATTTTTTCTGCTCGAGACAAGCAAGAGCCGCAGCGTTAATGAACCGATCGTACTCGAACGTTCATGTAGAGTGTAGCGAATCTGTACGATCGTATGGGCCGTATGGCCCGGCTCGAGCCTACGTTTATCTCGTGCACGTGGGGTGCCGGCGGCTCTACGAGCGAGAAGACGCTAGATATTTGCACGACTGCTCAGAGTGTGTACGGGCTGGAGACAGTGATGCATTTGACCTGTACCAACATGGAGAAGGAAACTCTCGACAAGGCCCTCAAGGTACCCACACATCGATGATACGATTGGGAGCTAAAAACATAGAATTGATTTGGAGTGTATAGGAAGCGAAAGATGCCGGCATCAACAACATCTTGGCCTTGCGAGGCGATCCTCCGCGCGGGCAAGAATACTGGACAGCGTGCGACAGTCGATTCCGCTATGCATCGGACCTCGTGAGATATATACGTGAACAATACGGCGACTACTTTTGCATTGGTGTTGCTGGGTACCCTGAAGGGCATGTGGACTCTACAGACAAGTCTGTGGATCTCCAGCATCTCAAAGCTAAAGTTGATGCCGGCGCTGATTTTATCGTCACTCAGCTCTTTTACGATATCTCCGCCTTTGAAACATGGATCAAGGCATGTCGAGAGATAGGTAAAAAGGATGGAGAATAGGGTGGAATCAGCGATTTGTCTGTGTGTATGCTAAGCAAAAATTTGGATACGGAAAAAAAGGCATTAGCGTACCAGTTATCGCTGGCGTCATGCCCATACCCACATACCAGATCTTTCGACGCATCATCAATCTCTGCAAGATTAAAGTACCGAAGGATATCATGGAAGCTCTGGATGAAATTAGGGTGTGTATTGGGAATTGTCACTAGACTCGACACAGTAATTGAGGGAGGAGGAATAGAGCGATGACCAAAAGGTCAAGGAGTACGGCGTACGTCTCGCGACTGAGATGGTCAAAAGGTTGGCGTCCAACGATCAAGTGAGCGGTATTCACTTTACAACACTCAACCTGGAACGATCCCCCAAACTGGTTCTGCAAGAGCTCAAATGGCTTAAAGAATCGGCGACAAAGGTAAGTGTAAAATAAGTCGCTTATATATTTAGATATCTGTTACGCTGACTAAGTCTCAAGGCTAAACCCACCAAAGGTCCGCTGGCTTGGGCACTTGGTGGTGATTCTGCACGCGCTGAAAATTGGGACGAGTTTCCTAACGGTCGTTACGGTGATGTCCGATCACCAGGTGAGTGAAGGAAAATAGTATAATTCAGCAGGTTTCCATCCAGTTGTTAATTTGTATAATTTTGCAGCATTTGGTGAAAACTTACTGAGCGCTAGCCAAATTCAGCCGGTGAGTTTTCTTTTTTTTTTACGATGACAGAAGAGTATCCGGCCGGTGACAGCGGTTATTAATAACGGTAATCGGAAAAAACAGACTTCAGCAGCAGCGAGCAAATGGGGCCATCCGGAGAAAGCATCGGATATCACGGCATTGTTCGAGAGATACATCAATGGACAACTAAGCAGTCTCCCGTGGTGCGAAGAACCTTTGCAGACAGAGACCGACAGTATACGACAGCAACTTTCTGAATTAAACCGCAATGGCTACTGGACTGTGGGATCACAGCCGGCGGTAAACGGCGCGAAAAGCGAAGATCCCGTGTATGGATGGGGTCCCAAAGGAGGATACGTGTATCAAAAAGTAAGGCCGCCGCGGCTGTAGAGACTGGAGAAAACGGGCTAAAGATATTTTCTATTTTTGCAGGCATTTTTGGAATTCTTTGTCTCAGATACGCAGCTGCCTACATTGTTGGAAAAGCTCGACAAGGACGCTGCTGTAACATATTACGCTACGGATTCACAGGTATAGGATGCAACTCTAGCAACGAGCCAAGACAGGTGACTCTAAAAGTATAACCAAATAGGGAACGCTCAAGACAAATATGAAGGACCTCAAGGCACAGAATGCGGTGACTTGGGGCGTGTTTCCTGGTAAAGAGATTGTGCAACCAACAATCATAGAGCTTGTCAGTTTTGAGGCTTGGAGGGTGAGTTATATAGCTATTTTTAGCAGAAGAGGGCCGATTATCTAACAGAGAGAGTGCGATGCAGGATGAAGCTTTCGCGTTGTGGGCTGATTGGCAGCGGCAGTATGCACCCAACACTTCGTCCGCGAAACTGCTCAAGGAGATCTCAGAACGCTACTGGCTAGTGAACGTTGTTCACAATGATTATCAGCAACCCGATGGTTTATTCAAGGCGATCCTTTCATAGAATGAACACACAAGTTAGAGTAGTTGTTAGAGAAAATGCATAATCGATCCGTCTCATCCATCATCGTCATCATGCAATGGTGAGATTTTTACTCAGCAGCTTGTTCCGAAGCCTACGCGTATGTGTAAATTTTTTTCGTGAGCATACGGAGAGAAAAAAGTTTCCCCTTTGTTGCACTTACGGCAGCCTTCTCAGCTTCGTATCGCTTCTTATCTTCTTCAGCCTTGGCGTTGTAGGGCTAGATAACCACCAATGTTTAGGATGAAAACGCGAAAATGACGCGATCAGACGGGGATTAGATAGATATTATACTCACAGCCTTTTCTTCGTCGGTCATGTTCTTCCATCGTTCACCCAAGATCTTTCCAATAGCGCCTACAGGTAAAAATGCTAGGATCAGCAACAAAAGAACGGCCTAAAAGGATGAGGATTTGGAACGTACCAAAGTTAGCGTCAGGGTTTTCTTCCTTGACCTTGGGACGCTGTTCCTGGGAGAAGAACATGTATGCAGAGAGGCCACGTTTGGGTCCAGACTTGTCTTTCTTGGAGCGACGCTTGCCGTCCTCAGACTTGGCAGAGGCGCGCTTGGAGACCTTGGTAGGAGCTTCTTTGGGCATGTTGATATATAACTATAGGAGGGGGGTAGAAAAGAGTTAGCAACGCTTGGAGTCTTGAAGAAACTGGTGGAAAGTGCGCGATGGCGGCGTGCAGGGAGGTTGGAGTGGGCATGAGTAAGATGAGGGAGCAAGGTATGGAGAGGGAAGGGGAGAGGTAGAGAATAATTTTTTTCGGTGTCTAGCGTAAAGTGCGACTCACCTATAAGCACAGAGGAGAATAAGGCTGTCTGTCTGCCTGAGCGCGTAGAGTGTGTGTGTGAAAGTGTGAGGGAAGACGCTGCTGGCCTGGGTGGGCGGCCACGCCAGCCCAAGTCTTCAGAGAAATTTGCAGACCCGACGACTCCGCAAGCACCCAATCACAGTGCTCCCGAGTCACATACCTGTTTCAGTGCTGCCCCCCTTGACCACGTTCGCGCCACGTATGCTTTGGCATCTTTACCCTGTGCAAATGGTAGAAAATATAGTAAATGGAATAATAAATGGGAGAGAAATGTGTGCCAAGCAAATATAAAAAGTTGGGAAGCACTCTGACAATTTCAAACATTACTTATCGTCTCACAAGTCAAGTTTGGACTCCCAGGATATGGGAATATTGTGAGAAACTATGGTAACCGGTCTTACAGCTAAGACAGCCTGCAAATACATGGCTACGATGCAAGTCGTATGCAGAATTGTTTGAGTCAAGTAGGATAGAGATTGAAGCTTTCACGCAGCGCTCAAGCCGCGCGATTTCTGCAGACCATTGTCACACAGAATACGACATGCTGCCTATAGCCGCGTACGAAAGTGACAGCGACAGCGAGCAAGAACAGCACAAAGAGTAGATCCTCCAACGCATTCGACGATAAATCTGTTTCTTACTTGGTTTCGTAGATCTAGCTTGCCAGCGCTGCCATCCTTTTTCTCGCCTTGTGAGTATAAGCCCGTAGATCTCTCTAGCGTGATTCACTAACATGGATCTATGCTAGCGTCAGCGCCCAAAGACGATCCTGCCAAGCACCAAGGTCGGTTTCGTACCACACCTCACAAAGTCAACAGCTGGGCTACACACGTCTATGTGGAATGTGAGCATATACACAATATGTTATCGATGCCAAGATGGCACTAAATGAAATTTGGGTTATGTAGCACCTCTTAACGAGTATTTAGACCGCATCATCGAAAGTGTAACAAAGTTCAGTCCAGACATTCATTCATTGACGCATGATGGACAAGCGCATATAAGTCTAAGCAAATGCGTATTTCTTAAGGAACATCAATTAGATAACTTTGCAGACGCCGTCAGAAAAGCCCTCCCGGACAAGCACAGCAGGTAAACGCTTGAATCCTTGCTGTTCTGGTTAGTTTTATTGACGAAGAATGAATATGGATCTAGTTTCATTGTATCGTTTGCGCAGTTATCTGTTCTGACAAACGAAGAACAAACGCGTTCTTTTGTCACTGCGGAGATCGGAGCAGGATATAATGAGGTACATGAATGATTTTAGCATGTTTTCTCCGCGCCCTGACAGAAAAAAATCCCGAGTTGCTTTAGTTGTCAGCATTGGTAGAATGCATTGACAGTGTCATGCTCAAGTTTAATCAGCCTGTTTTCTACAAGGCAAGTTCTCACTTCCTCTCTCTGACAGCCTTCCAAACAAACCAATAACATCACTTGATAGCCACCGCGCTTCCATGCGAGCATCGCATGGTCGCTGACGCCTTTGCCATTGGAGCAAAGTCTAGAAACGGTCCCTGCAGATTATGTAGACGAGCTTGTACAGTTAACTCAGCCGGTAACCAGTCTAGTTATCAAAATGGGTAACCGCTCAACAAAGATTCCGTTTCGGTGAAGATCAAGCAAATCACACTTTTTTCTATTGTATCACTAGCAACAGGAACGCTTGATAGCATGAGTGAGCTGTGTAAAATTGGCCTCTGGACCGAGGTACACTTTGTGCAACCTATTATGCTTTTGTATGATATTCGACCAGGAATAAATGGAAGAAACACAAACAAACGTGGGTGCCTCGATGTTTTCCCAATGGAATAGGAAAGCGACGAGTTCATCGTCTTTACCTGCAGGATGCTTGTTCGTACTTTGAAACCAAAGACGGCGATCTGTTTCAAAATAGCTGCGCTGTCGATGCCGCTGCTGCGTTTAGCTCAGCACGGATGTTTCTCGGTCATTTCAACATGTATTGTATCTGGCCCGATAAAAATAGATCGAGAAGCGGGTGGCGAATTTTTTTTGAATCATCAGTGTTAAGCCCAAAAATTCCACATTCGATCCTGGTCCCCCTGGAAAGGCCCACTCTCCCTTTTCTTTTCTCTTCTTCCTGTCTGCTCTTCCTCTCTTTCTCATTCACTCCTCATGTCCAACTACCCGTCCGGGTACCAGCCCGCCCTGCGTGGCTATGCAGCGGACGCTCGTGCTTCGCGCCAAAGCTTCCAACAGCAGCAGCAGCAGCAGCATTCTCAACGACTGCCTCAGCAGCCCGGAGCGCCTGGTCCGTATGGTCCTCCACGTCCTCCACCTCATCGTCAACAGACTCCAACACGTCCTCCCCATATGCCGCAACAGCGTAGCTCTCTGCACCACACTGCTTCAAGACCCGAAGACGCTAGGCGCTCTCGTGAATATCTCAACCAACCGCAACGTCAACCAACTCGCACGCCTCCGATAGCAGGAGGACGAAATCCACATCAGTATAATCAATACCACCATCAGCAACACACTGAAGGAGGAGAATACGGTCGTGGACCTTACCGCCGCGTAAGCGTCAGCCGCTCACGCTCTCTGTCACGACCAGAACGACAACGACCGAAACAGGGCATGATTCGCTCACCATCCCAGAATCGAGCTGCGATAGGAGTCCGCCCATACCCAGGCGCAGCGCCTCCATCCATGTACGGTGGACAACGGCCATACTACAACCAGCCAATGTCAAGTCATTTGCAGCAGCAGTTGCAGCAGCAAAAGCTCCAACAGCAGCAGGCCGCCGGTCTCGATGCACCTATTCCCAAAGAATCCGCTCCAGAAGAGCCAGAGCCTAAGCCAAAAGTGCTGACCAGCTGGTGGGCTTGGACCGCCTTCTTGCTGACATGCTGTATTCCCAACTGGTTCATTCGTGTTGTACTTCGAAAGCCCAATCCATTGATGCAACAAGCTTGGAGAGAAAAGGTATATTACGTAGTTACACGCAAAATATACTGCTGTTATTTACTTACAGTTAATGCCTACATCCCAGCTTACTCTTGTATTCATTATTTGCTGTCTATGTGGTGCGTTGGCATATATTACTTATGGTCTCAATATCACGCTGTGTCCCGAGTCCCGCCAAAACTTCCCTTACTCAACAGTAGTGGATGGCGTCCGTCGTCCCATGTATCGTGAAGACCCAAGAGTTTACGGTGAAATCTACAAACTCGATGTTGTCAAAGACTTTTTTAGCAGCAAAGGTCTCAACTTTACTAACGATTATGAAAACATGGAAATCGGCAGTATCTTTGACGGCGATACTACCGGTGCTTGCTCGCAGTTCGATCAAGGAAGCACGACAACCCTCGGTGACTGCCGCCTTGACAGTCCTTATGGTGAGAATTATTATATCATTAGCGTGTAGATAAGGTTCTGACGTTACAAAGGTGGTTCCATCGTTTACAACAACGGCGAATGCTTGAAACTTTCGGAACTGCAATCGTATGCTTCCTCTGTGGGCTCCGTGGGCTTCTCATGGGATGATTTGCGTCCAAACGGCGTCGATGCCTTGGGAGATACCGATCTTGTTGTGCTCGGCGATGCAGGTACTTCTTCGAAATTTCAGTGTGTACAATGCTCTGGGACGTTAATTCCATTTTTTTCTCTCTGTAAAGTTTTGAATCTGACAAAGTACTTCAACTCTGGTGAAAAGTTCTTTGGCACCAACATCGACACTGCTCTTCACGCCACGCTTGGTAACGATGCGTCGTATGCAATCTTGTACAGTGCCGGAAAGAAGACCCGAGACTGTCTGTTGGCACGATACACCGCTGGTGTCATGGAGACCGAGACTGGAGGCTGCATTGCACACAATATCATCATGAACCTGATGCTTGCTGTTATCATTGCGATCATTGTCGTGCGTTACTCTATGGCGCTTCTGTTCCAATGGTTCATTGCACGTCGTCTCGTTAAACCAGGCGGCAGATCCAATTGGCTGGCTTGGCGTTCCATTAAGGGAGGTAACGATGATCCAGCAAATCACATTCCCGGACCTTACAACAACTATGGGCCTATGAACATTGCCCGAGGATCTTCGGCATCCGTCAACACATCCTCGTCTCGCGGTGGAACACCTAGCGAGCAGAGCTCAGCTCTTGAACTCGGTGGTACACGCTCTGACATTGTATCGACCGAACTGTATACCATTATGCTTGTCACTTGCTACTCTGAAGGTGAAGATGGTCTGCGTACTACCATGGATAGTTTGGCCGAAACAACATACTCGAAAAAGCACAAGGTAAACTTGAATATCCTATCCGATAAATTTGTTTTCGTACTCACGCTTTGCCGCAGTGTTTCTTTGTCATTGCTGATGGTATTATCACTGGCGCTGGAGAAACACGCTCTACACCGGATATCGTAGTTGACATGATGACATTGGACCCTACCATGGCTAATCCAAAGCCTGCTTCATACCTGGCTATCGCTGACGGTGAGAAACAACTCAATATGGCCAAAGTGGTAAGTGTATACACAAATATGCAAGACAAATTCAAATGTCAACCGAAAATTTTCCAATCTAGTACGCTGGACACTACAAAGGAGTTCCTTGTATCACAATTGTCAAGTGCGGCACTGAAGAGGAAAAGGACGCTCCAAAGCCAGGCAACCGTGGCAAACGTGATTCTCAGCTTATCCTCATGTCCTTCTTCCAACGTGTTCTGTTCAATGATCGTTTGTGCGAATTGGATTACGAAATCTTTTGGAAAATGACATGGCTGATGAAGGGAGTGACTCCTGACAAGTTTGAGTTGGTTCTCATGGTAAGTGGTTACTCAATGAATGGTGAATGCAAGTGAATTCACACGATGCAGGTCGATGCCGATACCAAGGTTTTGCCGGATGCATTGACTTACATGGTGGCTGCAATGGCCAATGATATCACGATTATGGGTTTATGTGGCGAAACTCGCATTGCAAACAAACGTGCTTCATGTGAGTGACCTATTCTTTACTTGGTCACATGCGCTGGCCCCGCTGACGACAAATTTATCGATAGGGGTGACGGCTATCCAAGTATTCGAATACTACATCTCTCACCACTATGCAAAGGCTTTCGAGTCCCTGTTTGGTATTGTCACCTGTCTTCCCGGATGTTTCAGTATGTTCCGCATCAAAGCCCCCAAGAACGGCGCGTGGGTCCCTTTGCTGGCGAACCCAGATGTCATTCTCGAATACAACCAAAATGTTGTCACGACCCTGCACGAAAAGAACTTGCTCCTCCTCGGCGAAGATCGATTCTTGTCAACCTTGATGTTGCGTACATTCCCGAAGCGACAAATGATGTTTGTACCTCAGGCCCGCTGTAGAACAATTGTACCCGACGAATTCCGGGTATTGCTTTCTCAAAGACGTCGTTGGATCAACTCGACTGTCCACAACTTGATGGAGCTTGTGCTCGTATCAGATCTTTGCGGTATTGCATGCTTGTCTATGCAATTCTCCGTCTTCGTTGATCTGGTTGCTGCACTAGTCCTTCCGGCTGCCATTGTCATGACCATCTACCTTATCATCAGCTCGGCCGTATCCACCAATCCTCAGTGGCAATCGCTTGCTCTTCTCATCTGTATTCTGGGTCTTCCCGGTGTACTTATTGCAATTACAACCTTTAAATTAATTTATGTTCTTTGGATGTTTAGTAAGTGCTGGTGATATCTAGGCCTGGAAAATGAATGCAGGTATGCTAACGAAAATATCTTAACAGTATATATCATTTCATTGCCTATTTGGAACTTCATTCTCCCTGTTTACTCATACTGGCACTTTGACGACTTTTCTTGGGGTGCTACTCGCGTTGTTGCCGGCGAAAAGAAGGACAAGGGCCACGGCGACGCTGAAGGCAAATTCGATTCGTCTCGACTTGTGATGAAAAAGTGGGAAGATTGGGAAGCAGAACGAACTGGTCAACGGTTTGCACGCAACCGGTTTACGCTCAAGACGCCTCTTGATCCGCCACTCGCGTTTGATGGCAAGTCATCCGTGACACCGGTTACACCAAAAAATATCTTTAGCGACCGTAAAATGTTCGGCTCGTCAGCCTCGGTTCTCAGCGCCACCGGATCCGCTGGCAGTATTGTAAATGGTAGCAACAGTCGATAAAGAGAACCCCACCCTTGGTTTGCACACACAAACACAACACACGCACACACACATCCATCCTTCTAGTTAGTTTGTCTACATATAGACTTTATATTCATTATCCCAGTTTTCCCTAACTGTGAATTCATGTACACTTGTTCACCACCCTTTATTCCTGCTCATACTCGCTTCAAGTATTTTCTATACTCTGGCTCCCATATAAAACCCAAACTTTATTTTTGCATGTCGAAGAACAAACATTGACAGCCTTTTTACAGATCAAGTTTGCTTTTATCGAGTCATTTATGCCAAGACAAAGTTTACTAGAACTGAAAATTGCAAACATGTCTGTCAACGTCAATCATTTCCAGCGGCTGTCGTAATAGTCTTACGTTGCCTAGTTGTGTGCTACTGCAAGCTAACATCTTCATATTACTAACTGGACTGCATATCAGATGATGCTCTGTCACCATCGTCAATTCGGACGTAAGAAAGGTTGAAGTCTTGACTTCTGTTTACTCATACTGCCCCAAGGCCGGTTAGATGTCTAAGATTAATTGTTCCGCCTATACTTCGTGCTCTCTTTCTATAAGGGCCGAGATTTCCGTATGATGTGGATGTTATACTTAATGAATTAAAAACCGAAATAAGGACGGTACAAAGAAGAGCAGCAGCAGCACCCTTTGGTAGCCCTGATAGGCTGAGCTGAGCGGCGGCGCGCGCGGACAAGCAGCTGCCATTTTGGGACTTGGTGCATTCTTTTTGGTCGTACGGCTCTTTTCATTCACTTTTTTTTTCCTTTTATCCTCTTTATATACAATTTAATGGTAAATTGCATGCTTCAGCTCTGTGCCGGCTACGCAACCGGGGAAATCTGTCATTTTTGCTAGTTGTGCTGACCATATATACCTTGCTCGTTCGTTTCGTTCCGCAGGCCGATCAACTCACTGAAGAGCAGATTTCCGAGTACCGGGAAGCTTTCCAGCTGTTCGACCGAGATGGCGATGGCACCATTACTGCGGCAGAGCTTGGTGTTGTGCTGCGCTCCTTTGGCATGAACCCTGATGAAAGCGAGCTGAATGACATGGTACGGGATAAAAAGGGCGAGAACTTTTTTAACGGTGGTGGCATACTGATGAATGATCAATGAATGATTTATTGCAGGTAAACGACGTTGATGCGGATGGTAACGGTACCATCGACTTTCAAGAGTTCCTTGGACTCGTAGAGAACCTAAAGTCTGGTAACGAGAACGAAGATCTAGAGGAAGCATTCAGGTAAAAAATCAGAGGGAGACGCAGGTCAAGATCAACAACAACAACAACTGAATTGAACTGATTTGATCTGAGCAGAGTATTTGATGCAGACGGCAATGGATTGATTGATCGCGAAGAACTTGCACGTGTCATGAGCTCTTTAAACGAACAGCTCTCTCAAGAAGAGCTAGACGCCATGATCCGAGAAGCAGATACAGACGGCGATGGTCAGATCAGCTTTGAAGAGTTCAAGGCAATGATGGGAGCAAAGTGAAAAAGAAAGGAAAGAATGGAGCCAACATTGCAAAAGTCTTGATCATACAAATCCCCGTTGTACCATAGTCTCAATGTTTACTATCCTGTAAATTCTGTGCCATTGGACTGGCGTCTATTTTCGAGCGCCTCACCGTCGTGCATTCTACTGAAATATACATTCAGCTCACTACTGAAGAAGAATATGGTTCTAGAACACCGTTGTCGGATCATCTGTCTGTCTGTCATTATTTAAGATTGCCTCCAAATATTATTGCTGCTGCCAGAGTTTCCCGAAATTTAATGCTAACATGCATACTCGATTGCATGAGGCATTGTATTTATGAATGAAGGCATTATTCAGAGACAGTTCTACAATGCAATTGATTTCTTTGTATGTATAACGGGTTAATTATCCCATTTGTGCTAATTTATTTCGTATACCAATTCCGAACCTATTATCCTAAATTGTGGAGAAGCATTGTTTGGGAAATCATGCATCTGGCGCTCCCTCCCTCGAACTGCCAATTCTGGTGGTCGTTGACCGCAAGTTGCACAATTGGCAAGGTATCGACGAGGCAACCTACATCATAGCACTGATCCGGCCAAACTTGAGTCATTTAGCTGACCTTCAAAAACCGAGGCATACACATCCCCCAAACTTCGGGAAAATGGGATTTGCCCTTGGCGTTTTCTGCAAGGCGGTAGTTTTCTGATCGACATGTCACCCGGCAAGATCCCGAAAGTACTCACGATTGCAGGCAGCGACAGTGGCGGGTACGGATACAACGCTGGTCGTGAGATTCGTATATGTTTGCTGGCAACGGGAATAACGCACGGACTTGTAGTGGAGCTGGTATCCAAGCAGACATAAAGACCCTTACGTCGCTGAACGTGTACGCAACTGCGGTTCTGACGTCTATTACGTCACAGAACACGCTCGGTGTGGATGGCATCCACGACCTGCCTCCCGAATTTGTGGAAAAGCAGCTCAATGCCGTCCTGAGCGATATCGGTTCAGATGCAGTCAAGACCGGCATGCTCTCATCCGCACCCATCATCGAGACCGTCGCTAAAGTACTCAGGCAGTATCCCGAGTCTTCCCGATACTTGGTCGTCGATCCAGTGATGGTGTCCACCAGCGGATCTAAACTTTTGGCGGATGGAGCCGTCCAGGCGTTCGCGGACCATCTAATCCCCATCACATATCTGCTGACGCCCAATGTACCTGAGGCTGAAGTCTTGCTAGGTTTGCAGCAAGGGTCGATCAAAACACTCAAGGATATGTACGAAGCTGCTAAGCGCATTGGCGCTATGGGTGCTCAGTACGTCTTGGTTAAAGGTGGCCATTTGCCATTGGAACGCAGTGGAGAAAAGAAAGTAGTGGATGTTCTCTATGAATCGTCTACTGAAACTGTCTATGAGATCGAAAATCCGTTCATCGCAACCAAGGACACGCACGGCACCGGATGCACTCTATCTTCTGCCATTGCCGGCGAGTTGGCAAAAGGCGCTGATGGTATGTAATAGCATATGATCGGAGCTAATCCTTTTTACTGACAGGAGGTCAACGATTTTACTTTCTAGCTCTCAGTGCTGTCAAGACCGCCACGACCTATATTCAGGATGCCATCGCCACATCCTTGGGCTTGATTGGTAAGGGCTCCGGTCCTGTAAACCACCTGCATAACATCAGAAGCATGCCTTACACAGGGTAAGTAAGCATTATCTGCGTCTTCTACAGCCAGCATTTCCATTATTTATGACCCGTCATGCAGACAAAGCTTCGTACAGGCACTCAAGAATTCATTGCCCCCCGGTCTTTGGGACGAATTCATCAACCATCCTTTTGTGCGCGGAATGGCTGATGGAACTCTTGACAAGGAATCATTTATATTTTACATCAAGCAAGATTATCTCTATTTACAGCATTATGCTCGCAGCGCTGCTCTCGCCGCATACAAATGTGAGACCATTAATCACACTGGAAAAAAAAGGTTATATACTTGTTTGCTAACTAACTGTTACTCTTGAAGCTCCTACGATCGAGATGGCAGCTCGGAACGCCCGGATCGTGCTCCACATCCACGAAGAAATGCAGATGCATTTGAAGGTATATTGAGCTGCGGACAAGAGTTAGAAGACAGCTGCCTAACATTGAAATCCTAGTACTGCGAGCAATGGGGTATTAGCAAGGAAGATATCTTGAAAACTCCCGAGAGTGTATACAATGTAGCGTACACCCGATATGTCTTGGATAAAGGTAAATTTCTTACCATGCGAATTAATTATGCAGGAACCCTAAAACACGCGGCTCTCGTTAGGTGCAACTGGCGACCAGCTTGATCTCCAAGTAGCCATGGCTCCTTGCTTGCTTGGTTACGGTGAAATTGGCGTCATGCTATACAATGATCCCAATACAAAGAGAGGCAAGTCAGAAAAAGGGAGGAATTGAAATGATCAATACAGTTACTGAGACTCCACTTGAATCAGAGGGCAACCCTTACTGGACATGGATCAGAAACTACGCCGAAGACTCGTTCCAAGATGCTGTCAAGGCTGGCAAAGGTAAGGCAATCTGACGAAAAAAGATCGCTGTACTGTTGTCGCAAGGAGTATTGATATGTTGGGAGTAGAATTATTGGAAGAACTAGCTATCCAACGAGTATCCACGTCGCCGGCGCGTTTCCGTGAAGCGTGCGAGATCTTTGAGCAAGCAACCCGGCTGGAAATTAGTTTCTGGGAAATGGGTCTCAAGCGCCAGTGAGTTCCCCGTTGTATTATAATTATTATTGTGAAAAATTTAACAAGAATAATGAAAAAGAAAAGAGATGCCGTAGTCTAGATAGACAAACGAGCTGCTAGGCTTCGCTGGAAACTTGTTCAGACTTGTCAACTTTGAGGCGCTTCATGTCACCGTTCAGCCACAGACACGGCAGAGAGCCGACGCACATGAGAACTGCTGATGCGATTAGCGAGTTGTGCATATTTCCTGGAGGATTCGCATCAGGTCCTGCGCGCAGCGTATCCGAGATAACTGTAAAGATGAGCATGGATATAGATATAGAAGCCCAGATCAGATTGGAAACTAGTGATTCTGGTATAGGGTACATTACTGGTATGTGCCAAATGTATAAATAATAGTTAGTGTGTGGTTGGCAGGACTGCAGGGATGGATGAAATTGGATACATTACATTCACATGCGTATTCCAGTTGAATCGGGAGCAAGCCCATGGCGAAGAAACCGATAAGCATAATGGCAATCACAAGAACACCATATGCATTAGGTACAACTACATATGTATGTAAAACGGTTTAGAGATTCAAAAGCATAAATCCATCTTGTACACTTACTTTCGAATATCAGCATTATATAAGTCGTGCAGAGCATTGGCGTGAACATCTTGAGGATCATCAGATGCTGAAAACTTCTTCCAGCCCAGTATCCGGTCATGGCTACAAAAGTGATGATTAGATGGGGAGTAGGGAACTAGATAAATGGATCCAGCAGATATGTTTACATTACCTCCTCCAAGGTAGCCAGCTATGGCAGAAAGCGAGCCAGCGAGACCAGTTTGCGACTCCGTGTAGCCATACGGCGCTGCTGCTTGAACAACAGTTACAGAAATGGAAAAGAACATACCAGCGTTGAAAGAGGTGATGATAGCGATAGTCCAAAACTGAGCGTTACGCACCAACGTTCTCATACCGTCCCAAACGCTAGTGCGGCTCGCGCACGCACTCGCTGAAGGCGCTTCTTTGGGTTTCTTTGGCATCATCAAAAGAGGGACAGCAGCCACCGTAGATATAACAGCTACGATGATGAACTACGGCATATGTAAATTAGAGCTTTAACCATCCTCCCTAAACTTTGCTGTATGATCACCGTACTTACAGATCTCGGTGTTTCCTCAGGCACTCGAGCCAACAGCGGGCCAGCAACGGGTATAACAATTTGTCCAATGGAAAGAGCTACATACGTGTACATCCGTTTAGGTGAGATACGAAAAAAAGGAAGCAGTATAGTTGCGGAATGTTTCCTCTGCTGCACACTTTTACCTGTGAGCATGTTACCAAGACCGCGATCGGCAGGCGCAAACCATAAAGCTACGAACTATATCGTATGGATAACTCGCCCGGTTACTGATATTATCAAAAGTGGCAACAATGAGAAAGAGAAAGAGATGCATGTTTGTACCTTGGCGGATATGCTGCAGCGAGGAAATATTAGAATTGTTTGATATCATGCGAGTTAATGGGGGAAAGCATAAAGCACCTACTTGTAAACAAAGGGGCCGCCTATGCTTGCTATAATTTGACCCAGAAGCACGACCGGATACCGATGCGCAGGGTCTGCAACTATGGAAAGACACCGAATCCAGCAACCGAGGACGTTCATGACTGCCGAAAATATCAACTGCAAAAGAAGAGGACACAATGGTCTGTAAAAACGGCTCTCAGCTGGACTCCGCAGACAGGTGAATACTTACGCATGCTTTTATGCCGAACCTCTCGTAAGACCAGACACAAACGATAGAAAATATGCAGTTTGCAATTGCTGAAGTGTTTGATAACCAGTTGACCTGTGTAAGGTTTGCATTCATCCAGTCAGCCGTGGTGATAGCAGCGCTGGATGCCGTCTGCCACATTATCGTGCATGCAGCGTTGTGTAAACTGATGCATACGGTGAAAACCCAGGCGATCCACGTCGTTTTGCCACCAAAATCGATGCTGGGAGCAGTGGCCGCGACCGAGGGCCGCTTCTCGAGTACAACCGCGCTGTCTAGATTATCGAATTTGCTGCTGCTTTTGTGTGCCACTTTTGTGTCCACAACAGGATTTAATTCGGCACGGTCATGATTGTTTGCCGGGTTGGATATTGACGTATTCACTCCCTCCATTCTGGCTTTTCAGCTACGGATGGATAAGTATACTGTAAGCGACAAGTTGAAAGAAGCAAGACGTTTGCTTGCAGTGTATGTTCCAAATAAAAGAAAAAGTACTCAAGAAAAAACAGGTCCGTCCGTTATCAATAAATGTATGAAAAAAAAGAAAAAAGAAAAAAAGAAAGAGAGAAAGAGGAAAGAACGGGAGCGATCATATCCAGGGTGTTTAGGGGTGAAGCTTTTGATATTTAGAGGCGAAGATGATGCTCTTCTTAGGGATCGATTTAAAATGCAGAGCTCTTTTATGCGTGAACCTATAGCCTTTAATAATCTAGATATACAACAGTCATCAAGAGAGGACACGATGCCGGCAGGAGTTCTAAAAAACAACCTGCACCAGACCTTGCGGAGCTCTGCTGATACTTTTATGCGTCGATATCTCCGCTTTCCATGCCTGGGCCGTGTATAACCGGAGGTCAGTTCCCATGACCTTTGCTGGTGCCCACATCGACAGAGGAGAAGATAATATAGAATGGACGGCTACTAGCAAAGATGAGCAAAATCAGGGTCGTATATGTATTGGCGTACTAACTGGAGATTTATTGTCTGCTTAATTATCGATGGAACTGCAACTCGTTGAGATGCCGATATTTAGTGCTAGCATTGCAGCGCTGCTACAGAAAAGGAATTATGTATACGCCATATGCCTCTACCGGTTCTCCGGCACATTCACGCTTTACAGTTTCATCATGTTTAAATAGGG
The DNA here is from genome assembly GCF_041956525.1 of Rhizomucor pusillus. Classification (NCBI taxonomy): domain Eukaryota; kingdom Fungi; phylum Mucoromycota; class Mucoromycetes; order Mucorales; family Lichtheimiaceae; genus Rhizomucor; species Rhizomucor pusillus. The sequence goes on along the minus strand of NW_027192161.1, from coordinate 263,174 downwards.
AAAACACTCCTGACAGGCTGTGTAATAAGATTTTGCTCCCGATGCACGATACGTATAATATTAGCTTGCGCCGCTGATGGAACGCCGACAGAGACGTCTCGATTTTATAGCGGGGTAGATCTCTGGATGCCCATCTCGGTCTTTACGTACCCATTTCTTTCTTCCGAGTTTTAATAACTAATGTGTTTCATTATCTTATTCATTTCAATCGCTTATTCCATTAACAAAATCATATACATTTAGGGCACTATGAATCCATTTCTCTAACTTCTTCATATACTCTGTATGGTGACGAGTGTGACATAGCAGTAGAGAGTGGTATGTCCGATAATGGACAAAGACAGTAAATACTGCGAAGCTCCTGTAAGGTTCTATATTAGGTCACCACAGCTTTATATACTTCTATCAGATCGGTAATGACAAAAATCCGTTTCATTCTCTTCTTTCTCTTTTACAACCTTAGATGCCACACCCTGTATGCAAAAAGAGCTATTTAGAGCAAAGACTCCACTGAATAGCTATCAAAAATACCATAATCTGTATACAGAACGAATCCTCTACCTCCTGACGAATCGAATCACGCTAAAATTAGGATAGGATGCGAAGCGTTTTTTTGCGAAACAAATGACCCCGTTGCTGAAGGTTGTTTGGCAAGCAAAATCGACAATGGGAAGCGGATGTCACTACGTTGGAGGAGGATGATACGGAGGTTGTTTACGCCGCCAATAAAAGTCAAGGTCAATTGCTTCCGCCGTGCATGTCTGTATTGCTGCACCAAAGAAAATTAACAGCTCGGGAGGCCAGCTTATCAAAATAAAATTGTTAGTCTTTTCAATGCTTACGATACCCACGGTGTATGTTATCATATCATTGGTTTGCTGATGCTATTTATTCTCAAGACCATTTCCACTTGTTTCGTATGTAAAACTAAAAATGACTATAGCCCCTTTATTAGAAGGTAGCATATTGTACGTTAACAGAAGTATTGATGCATTGTTGAATAAGAATTTGGTTTGTTACTTCGATGTCCGTTAGATAACCTAGTATTGTAATTGGCGCAAAGGCGAAATAAATTAAGTCTACTTTTTCATCTCGCTGACTACAATGGTCACTGGTCCAAGAGCAGTATAGCTGATCAGTTTGGGAGTACCGCATCAATCTGACTGCCTCATATACCTATCAGCACCGCCAGCACTAACACGACCCCAATGGCAGCCCGCATTTGGCAAAAGAGCTTTCTCCGTTTGTCTAGCTTCATGCGATACTCATGGTCTGTTTGTAACACTGAGCTGGCTGAGGAGCAAGGAGCATGAGTGAATAATGTCGCGCATACAGCCGACGATTTTTTCCTCTTGGTTACCATGCTTTTCATCGTGTAACTGTGAGTTATCAACATCAATTGCACGGTGCATGTCGTTCATCATATGCCACAGCATGGACTCTGTGCCTGGTTCCATCGAGTCCTTTCGTGACTGTGGCCGTTGTAGCTGGTCGGCAGTGGTGATAGTGGTGCTTGAAGCTCTGTTGTGAGGAACTGCTGCTTCAAAACTCGGCATTCTTATTCCAGATGGCTTGCCACGTCGCTCTCGACCACGCTTGCTCGGAAAGATAGAAGAAAAGGGTCCTAGCTCCTCACATGCGCAACACACTCAGCATTTAGGACATGTGGTTTTTCCATCCAGCTGCTCTAGCATCTAGGTCTCTTTTAAAATGAAACCAGCAATCGATAGGCAGCAGTAACGCTCGGAATTTTGCTTCTTCTGATATATGATATTCACTGTAGCATTTCTGCTCCATCCCTGTGTAGGATATTTATTGTTTTCGAGATAAATATATTTTTGCATAAATCATGTTTACGTTGCTGTGTTGAGTCTTAGATCTCTAAAATGAATTGGCTGTACCTACATAATACAGAGCATTTCAGTGAACTCGACCTTATATAGTAAATTTGCTTGTTATGTTATTGGAACTTTAGTTGCTCTGCGATCAAATAGCTTATTATTTCTTCACTGATGCAGCAGATCGAGCCACCAAAGAGTCTACCTCGTGAAGCCAGTGGTCGCAATCACATATTATTCGATGGAACACAGTATGTAATACATGTTATGGCATACGATAAACTATATGCATCGAATGATCGATGTTAATTGGCATTGCTGCGATAGTGACCAACAAAAGCGAGCTGCATGCATCTTGGAGGGTTCTCATGGATCACATGCCGCCCTCAGCCAGCTCAGTGTTACAAACAGACAAAGGCTGTTTGCCTATAGCACAGGCTGCCATTGGAATATGCATTGGTGCTTATAGGTATGAAGTAATGCGTTGTAGCACTCCCAAGCTGGTTCACTATTCATCACCGTTTAATAGCTGTCACTGACCATTGTCGTCATTGAGATGAAAAGACAGACTCCATTTATCATCAGTATTAAACTCTATTTCACGCATCAAAAAGCCAAATTCTTAAATTGTGACGTTATGGAGAAATAACCGGAAATGACAGCAATATTTGGACTAGTGTATGCAGATCTGCAAACGTATGGATCAAGTAGATTGGGCTGCTTATACTTCTTGCGCAGCATGTAATAATTACAAATTGCCTGACTTGGCTGCATGCAGAAAACCCGACAAATGAGGGGAACGCACAACTGTTATGTAAGATTATCTTTGTCGATGGATACAGCAACGAGTTGATTAACATTTCGTTGCTGTTGAGGAGTAATAGTGGATATACGTAATCTGAGTCTATACAGCAACAACAAGCAGACGATCCAACGAGATAAAATGGAAGGGGGAAGGGGTAGGGTGGAGACCATTATTGTTGCAGACAATTGCGCTCATGATCGGTGTTGAGTATTTGCGACCGCCAAGCCAAAGGGAAATTAGAGCATGTATATTTTTGGTGTCAAGAACCCTGCATATGGATTGCATCAGCCTCGTACTCCTCTTCACCTCAGACGTGTGTAGGAGGTGCAGTGTATACGCAATTTTTATGGGGCTAAAAGGGCTAAAGGGGCTAAAGGGGTTCAAGGGGTTCAGTCTGGGAGATGCTGCTGAAGAGAACGTGCAGTCTGGAGTTTGCGACATTGAAGGTAGTAGCCACCGAACTCCGTAATATGCTCGTAACTGAACGAGAGTGTATGTGTGAGAAAGAGAGAGAGAGAGATAAGGCTCTCATTTTATTTATTCTTTTTTTCATTTTAGCAGTAATAATAGTAATATGGATAGTAAGAGGCGGGATGTTGTAATTTTTTTGAACAGCAATGTCATGATGGAATCCTACGAGCGGTGGTGCTCATCCGACTTGCCGGTCTTGTTGCTTGTGAAGTTGGTACAATAGTGCGGCGTACTGGTGGTAAGTTATTGCTTGACAATGGAGTGACTGATTTGGAAAGGCGGCTTGAAGACTGGCGGAGCAGCGTGGATGATTTGGGAGGAGGTTGGGGGTCCTTGGGGTTAGTAGCGGCAGAAGACTTGCCCAGAATTCTGGGCTTGGTCCTTGCAGAACTGGGATGCGCTGCTGCTGTTGATGCTCGTACTTTATTTGATGATGATGTGGATTTGGCTCCAGTCGATTGCGATCCAGGATTCTTGTTCCTCTTTAGCGATTCGATTTCCTGCAATGCATCGTCGAGTTTCCGTTGCAAGGCGATTTTGTATTCCTCTTCCTTCCGGGATGCTGCCTTCTGTGCCTGCTGCATATCCTGTAACTGTGCAACCACGCCGGAAACAATCTTCTCCAGTTCTGTCCGAGCCTTGATCTCATGCTGTAATCGATCTTTCAGAGGATGGATTATCGACAATGCCTGATCCATTCTGCGTTCATATGTACGACGCATGCTAACTTCCTGCTCGATACGGTTGTACAAAACTTTCTGCTGTTGATCGATCAGAACGGTCATATCCTCCATAGCTTTTTCGAAAGCTGTTCTCATTGCAGTTTCCTCACGCAATCGCTGCTCCAGCTGGGAGATACGCTGTTCCATCTTCTGCATAGTCCGTGACTGAGATTTACTGTATAAATGTGCCAGATCGAATAAAAGTCTTCGAGAAGGACCGAGATTTCCGGACGAAGCACGCTCCTTTCGAAGCTTGTAGCCTCTCCATGCAGCCTGTATTTTGGTGGCAGCTGCATCGCGGAGCTCTTTGCGCTCAACTATACATTCTTGTTCCTTTTCTGAGAGTGGCAGAAACACGGATGCAGATTCTATAGGCAGTTCTCCTTCCAGGTCCTCCTCCTCCTCCTCGTAACCTTCGTCGCTGGTTATATAAGTGAAGCTGGTTGCGCATCGCTGCCGCTGGCTGAGGACCGATGAAGAGTATCTGGAGCGATTGAGTTTGATGAAAACAACTCGAGATGCACATGAAGAATCGTTGTCGCTGTCAAAGCTGCATACATCGTCCCCGATGGGTTCCGATTCACTGTAAAAAACTGGTAACTCCCATTCGTCATCCACCAAAGTTTCCGTTTGCGCCGAATGCATAACATTACGTCGTGGGGTATCTAAAGGCAAAATTTGTTAAGTCTTTTTTCTTTTTTTTTTTTTTTCTTCGGGGCTGAAAAATCTCGGGCAATATATATCCCACGTTACCTTGGTGACAGGCTTTGCGCTTGCCATGCGTAACGGTTGGGCGTACAAGTTGGTGATCGACGCCGTTTCCTGTGACACCAACATGTTCATGCCGTTTTTGTGAGCAGCTCCTCAGGAACGAGGACGGGCCAACAGGGTCAGCTGCAGCGTCCAACGGCGTTCGTCGCCCAGGTCGAATGATAGTGGCAGTGGAATCACAAGACATCTTCCGGGACCTGGGATTGCTATTGTTACCTTTCACTGCCGCAGCAGGATTGGCTCGGGCGGGCAATTGAAGAGGGGAAAGACCACTGTCATCCACTAGTTGCATGACTTCATCCTGGTACTCGTCATCATCGAAATCGTGGCGCTCAAATCTGGAGGGCGGTTCCTTGTGATGATTCGAATAGGTTCCGCGCTGGGGCATGTGACCAGATTGGGTATCCATGCGGGTGTCTGCGTAAGACGAGGTTATAGATTCGATGAATTTATCCAACTGATCATCGCCCGCGAGATCGGTGACTGGATCTGTTATCCATGAACAAGATGAGAATGCAGAGTTTTCGTGCGAGGAGAAATTGTACATGTTGTGCTCTGAGCCATCCGTCGAGGATGCTTCATTGCCGGATATTGAGTAGGATGTGTTCATTGTGGTTAGCGTTGCAAAGGAGGATTCGTCAAAGAATGAGTAGGCGTTGTCGTTGTTGCTGTCGAGATATGCAAGCTGTCTCAATCTAGCTTTCGAAGGGAACTCGTATCGATACTGTTCCGGTGCTAGGTTCTGAGGAACAATGGCAGCCTCTTGGTCAATGTCGTCGTTGTCATTGTCATCATAGAGATGATACGACTGTTGCCGAGAAACGGCGTGGTAGAGCGAAGATCGTGTGCCGCGAATGGTGAAAGAGAATTGTTGTTGGAAAAGAAAAGAAAAAAAGAGAGAGAGAAAAAAGAGAAAGGCAAGAAGGCGTATGCAAGGTGTTGGAGGAAATAAAAAGCAAGTGTCAAAAAAACATAAAACACCGATTAAGAGTGGAGGAGCCCGCCGTTTTTTGTATGCATATGTATGTCAGGACACATTTTCGAATATAGAAAAGGGAAATAGACAGACGAACATGAGTAATGCTTCCAAATAAGCCCATATAATGGCGAACCAGATTCGTACCACTCACTGCCTCTAATCCACGTACCCCCACTCACCCCAACCTGCGATCCCGTTCCGACCACGTTGCTTACCTGATCTGAATGGTAGAAATTTACTAATACTTTGTCATCCGCGACCAGCGACGATGGATGGCAAAGCATGATTGGTTCAATATTAGAATGACTGTAATCAGTTGGCATTATTGATATAATTTTGGGATGATATTAACGCGTTGATGGACAGACAGAGATGCGCAAGCGCTTCGTCCTGATCAGTGATTTTGGAGAAGAAGAAGAGGAAAATAACGAATGGACTGGGCAAAGAATGGGGAAAAAAGAAAAGAGCAGGAGAAAGAGAGAGGAGAGAGAAGAAATTTGGTGTCAGCCTCTGGATCGTATTTATAAATGTTGCCAGCAACGCTAATAAAACATACTAGAAAGGGGGTTGCAAATCGCGAAAGCAGAAAAAGGCCGAGAATAATAAGCGCCTTCGATCATGGCGTATGTCTTTTAAATAGTAATCATGTCATTAGGATTGGTTACACCAGCAGATCATATATGTTTTTGCTGCTGCTGCGAACAGGTCTGTTATCCTTTTTTTTCTTCTTCTTCTTCTTCTTACATGTATGGCTACACAAGCCATGATGACTGAGTGCGTGGAAAAGAAAGGAAATATCGGCGATCGTGCACACAATAACTTTTCCCTTGTTATTGTTAGTTTTAAGGCACAGTCGGATTGTTGATATTAACGGCCCTTTCTCTGCCACCACACATGGACTCCCCTATGCCTCTAATTACACCCTTCTTCTTCTGTTCCATCCCATTAAATTGTTTGGTGATTATATACTCAAAAATGTTGATGCAGCATCCAAATTAACATTATTGTTTTATATAGGCTGGCTGGCGCCCATCGTACAACTGCCGGATGCAACCCGATCGATGGGATTTCCATGTATGAGCAAAAATCCCTAGACTTGACAAGTCTGCTGTTGTCGTCGATCGCAAGCAGAGTTTTAACCTCCCAAAGCGTGAGCATAACCTGCATTTGTGTGACCAAATGGTGGCATATAACTCGCGCGATCTCCTTGTTCACACCGCATGGTATTTGCTTGCAGATCCTCACACACAAAAGCTGCGAGTGATCTCCTGGCAGCAGCAGCAGCAGCAGCAGACGCTTACGCTTCTATTCTCCATACAAAAAGGTGCTTGAAAGATTCATTGAATTCATTTCGTTATTGTTCCCACCGATCTGCCAAGCCGTTTGATCCGTTTTTAGAAGAATGATTGATGAAAAGTATGTTGTGTACACGTCAGGAAGCAAGATCTGATCGCAAGCTACTTCCAACTTTGTCGCAGCGTCCGAGAACTGCTCAACATTGCCTTACTCCCCGGCCTGGAGGAGCTCCTCCTCCTCCTCCTCCTTTTCTCTCTCATTTAGCGCAGCAGCAGACATTCCCCTTTATCATGATAAATAGCAGATTTTTCTGTCTTTTCTATCTATTCATCCCTCTGCTAGCAACCTTCAATGTAGACCGATGTATGAATCAGCACCCTGGAGTCCGTTATGTAAGTCTGCTCGGAGCATCCACGTTGGATTGGAACAGACGTTGCACAAGGAGTAGTTGTGCAAGCACTTGTATACTCCAACAACCACGGATGCTCGGAGCAACCACCGTGGACGGAACTGTCAGCTGCTGCCTTTCGCAGACACGTCTCCTCCCAGGATCATGTATCAGCACCTTTTGTATGTATATTACGCCAACTGCTTTCACCAGATGTTCGCGCACAACTGCCGCCTTTGACCTCGTGATGATTGTCATAGCTTGTATAACCTTGCTGCCCTGTGCACTTGGTCCGAGCAAAACTCTAAAAAAGTTGCAGCTCTGCCTGCCGTGTCACGCTTTGCTCGATTTATCTCAGCAAATGCAAAAAATGGAAGGATGATATAGTATCTAAATAGTATTTCCCATTACGTACTTTGGAATGTAAACATTATCGGATAACGATAATCAGAAAGCCAAACATATTTGCTTGGCGCCAACTATTATTTACAGATATAGGTTTCCGTAGACCCTTAGCAACGGAACGGCAGGAAAAGACTCAGAAGAATCGATTTGAAAGTGGAAAGATAAATAGACTATGCCAAGATCGTCTTTCTTATTTGGTGAACAATGTAGATTTGCGTAATTGATTTTTAATTTTGTACAAATGATTAGCTCGGAGGAGAAGGGGAATGACGCCGAATATCTACCATTTCGGTCTCCTCTTCTCCCGTTGACGGTGGTGAGGACGATGAGGATGCGTGGCTCAAAAATGGCTGTTGTAAATCAGATGAGGATGATGCTAAGCTACTGTAGCCTTCTGCAACTTGCAAATGCTGAATGTGATGATCAGATGGGAGGCGCTGCTGTTGGTGGTGGTTATCTTGTTGATTCTTGTTGTTGTTATTGTTGGAAGAGATTCGTTGCTTCATAGCCTTCATCATCTTCCACCCAAGACTGGATTTTTTATTGCGTTCTGTCATGCTTCCAGCTTCAGGCGCTGTCTCGTATCTGCGTAGCCGGAATGCTTCCATTGGCATCCAATCTTCCGGCTCCATGGATTCGCGCTCATGCGCGGTAATTGTTGAAAGTGTCACGATAGAGCTGCGGCCTCGAAGTTGTGAGAGGATGTTGTGATGCCGGTACACAGATTGTCTGTAGCGATCGAACACTGACGCATCGTCAGAGGAATAAGCAAAGCCTGTAAAGGAGGACCGCTTGCCAGAGCCCATGTGCATAATTTCTGTACGACGTGAAGCTACAGTGTCAGAGCGGCCGAGACGGCTATGAGTCTTGGCTGGAAGAGGCTGTGCCAAATCGAACGCATTTTCTTCGTCGTAATAAGAATCCATTGCAATGTTTTCGGATTTGAATGCGGTAGATGCTTCGCTGTGGGTACGTGCGAGTGTGATAGGCATTTCTTCTTCCAAAGGAGTCTTTGTCTTGCGTCTGCTCTTTCTTTTATCCGATGGGCCGCAAAGAACCATTTCGCGGACAATGTCGTTATCGAAAGGCTTGCTCATGTGCAGATAGTATTTCGTCGCGTATCGTGGTAGCATGCAAATTGCAAACGTGACAATGAGACATAGCCAAAAGTTGCCCTCTCTGAACAAGATGTCTTCGCCGTAAAACGTGAATGTCATAAACTTTGCATAGATGGCGGTCCAAATAAAGAACGTTGCTGATGAAAGCACAATAACTGCAACCATCACCCAAGTCCAGCTGAAGATCGTGAACCCAACGAGCCCATTTGCAACCACCACAGCAATGCCGGCAATAAACGTACCCAATTCGTACACACCCTCTGTATCGTATCCGTTTGGACTCATTTTGCCTCGGACAAAAAGCATATACGGCACGCCAAAGCAAATGGCAGATTGATAGATCGCATCAAAGACTGTCAAGTAAAACCGGGACGTGCGGAACTTGTCGTTGCGTATGCCCATCAAGTACAGTTGAGGATACTTGAATGAGTATTTTGCTTTCAAGTCTTGATCGAGAACGCCTAGCACCCTGGAATGTCAGCCAAACCTCACACTAAATTTGCCGTTCAAGTTAGACCTACCTGCAAAGATACATGGAAGTGAAGTAAAGACAAGGTTGTACAGAGTAATATACGAGTAATCAAACATCATTGTACCCGAGAACCTGTGCAAAAATTTTTAGTTCATGCGTCCAACCATGCTGCAAGAAAGATCGAGCTACCCGCAGAAGAGCTGGTACCAAAATAGTACTAGAGTCCACATGATGTTCTTGTAGAAAAAGGTAAAGATCATCTCAGATGTGCGCAAATAAGACCATCGGCCATGGACAAGCAACAGCTTGCTTAGATATCTAAACTGAGCGATTGCATAGTCCGATGCCATGACTGCCTGCCTGCCCTCTTGACCAGAGATGCCCACACCCACGTTCGCCTCTTGAATCATGGAGACGTCGTTGGCTCCGTCCCCAATAGCAAGCGTCATGACTTTTAAGCCTTTCTTGACTAGGTTCACGACTTTAGCTTTTTGCATAGGACTGACACGGCAGCATATGACAGCCATGCACTGCGTGCCTAGTTTCAGCAGCTCGGGTTTGCATGGAGGTTCGAGAGCGTATTTTAAAGATTCACCGTCGATAACTAGTGCACATTTCTGGTACGATGATTTGCTTCGTACTTCTTCTTGTGATCGTCGTATCTGCTCGAGTGTATCTTGCTCATCGCGGCCATTTACGCTGATCAGCAGCATATCTTTGGTCAGCAGATTGCATGCAAAACCAATGTTGATAGCAGTTTCTATCTTATCGCCAGTCAAGACCCATATCTTGATGCCTGCTTGTGCGAGGACGCCGATTGTTTCTGGCACACCTTCCTGCAGTTTGTCTTCAATGGCTGTACCGCCAATCAATGTAAGAGACCGCTCAATCTCATCGCATACAGCTTCGATTTGCTCGTCGCGGTTACTGATACTGTTTGCTGCCTGCTTGTATCGCGCTGCCCACTCTTGATATTCCTGCTCTGTGAGCATTCGAGTAGCAATGCATAGAGTTCGAAGACCTAGCAAATGAAAACATGGTTGGTGGGCAGCTCAGATGCTTTATAATCAAATCATTTACCTTCATTCGCGAAAACTCCAAGATGGTTCAGTGTCTCTTCTCGCAACCGTTTCTGGTTTTCTCCAGCTTCATCGTCGCTGAGATTCTCTGACAAACGTTCATAGATGACAGAGTCTGCACCTTTACACAAAAGGACAATGCTGCCGTCCTGTGGCGACCGTAAAATGACACTCATTCGTTTCCTCGTCGAGTTGAATTCTAGGACGTTGAGCAAAGTAAACTGGCGGGACTCTCCAAGAGCATCAATGAAAACAGTATCATGTTCTCTTGCAACAAAGGTAAAGCCAACATCCCGAGCTGCTGCCACCAAGGCAGCTTCGTCAGGCGACTGTGCTTTGTACACGATATTGTTTGGATTATCGGGATCCGGTACTTCAGGGATAACTGTGTGGCAGAGTGCCAATGCAGAGAAAAAATGGATCAAGCTTTGCGACTGAGCATTCTGGGCTGAGAGATCATCGTACACAGCTGGATCCACAAAAGGTGAGCGCGGGTTTGCATATTTGTGATTGAAAAGTTCGCTCTGCTTTAACAGCATTTCTTGACGTGACTTGTCGAGGTCAATAGCATCCGCCACGGTTGTGTCGACTCCGTTCGGATTATCGCGTTTCTTGGCGCCTAGAGATGCCTCTGTTTCACCCAGACCGTACACGACACCGTTCACGGTGCAGCGCCTGAACTCCATGATGTTTTGCGTGAGAGTACCTGTTTTGTCTGAAAAGATATACTCGATCTGGCCCAGGTCGTCTGATATGTTCCATGTCTTCGGTATGCAAGGTTGGTCCGACTCTTCATTGTACATTTCCAGGTCGGTGTGGATGAAATATGCCTAGTATTCGCAATGTTAAATCGAGAGTGGACGGTAGCAATATTTTTTCGGTGCAGTCTTACAGCAGCAGTCTTGACAATTTGTACAGATATATACAAAGAAATGGGTATGATGTTTTGGTAAATGACGAGTGTAGTCCTTTTGTATACATGCGTTACATACAGTTTTTACATAACTCTTTCCTATCTGCACTTACCAGAACATGAGGAAACCTTCCATGCTGGCACTTTCCGCGTCAGGAGTTTCAAAGTAAGTGGATGATGTATGGCTTGAATATACGATGCTTGCTGCAATGGAGCAAATGAGACAAAGAATGAATAAAAGTACAAAATTGACAATGACCTAGCAGATAAAAAGGCAATGAGTAAGATGTTGATATGTCTGATTATTTACATTACTCACGTGAGGGTTGGTAGCTTTTTCGATTTTACTACGCTTGCTTGGTGTTTTGCCTGAATTTAGCATGATTTTTGTCTCGTTGCCAGTGAAAAGCACAAGACCAATGACCCAGCCTGTGTTTCTTAACACGCAGCCGCGCAGCAAAACGCTGCTGCTTGTGATGGCTTCAGTCTTCTCGTGAGATACTGCGTCTTCATCTTCTTCCTCTTCGTCTTCTTCGGGTATTGTCTGCGAGGGTGATAACGGCACTCCTTTAATTTCCTCTCCTTCTTCATTTATGGTATCCATCTCAATCTTCCACTTGAGAACTCCGTTGTACGAGTAAAGATTGGCGTGAGGCGGCTCGCTTTCAATGTAGAATTTTGAGCGCTTGCAGTCGTCGACAGTGTTGATCTCGTTTGTCGCCTGGAGAGAGCGCATAATTTTTAGATTTGTTTCACCATCCAAGTTTTGCGTTTCTACATAGCAGAGTCCATCCGGTTCAGAAGTTGATAATACGACAATGTCAGCCGGCACAGCGTCGTCGTTTCGTAGATAAACAAAGTCGCCGACCCGCAAGTCTTGCCACCGCGTGCGTTTCCACCGCTTGTCGAGCGGTTGCCTTGCGAGCGAGCTGCGGAGCTTTTCTTTTCGAGGATCTGCTGCTGCTGCTGCCGGCTTTGGTTCCATCATTGAGCGTCGGAGTACCGAGTGAGGGATTTGACCTGGGCGGTACGGCATTTTTCGTTTTTTCTTGGCAAAGACTCGTTTGAAACTGTTGGTGCTCGAGCGAAAGGTATCTCGAAGCGGTGAGTGTGTTTTGGGGATCTCGAGTCTATCTGATGGGTGATACTGACTGTATACGGTGGAAACGCGACTGGCGGCATATAAATCGTCCTGTTCCTGACTGGACCTGAACAGGCTTTTGAACCAGTGCCCAATGGATTTGAGCCATCTTCGCCAGCGCGGCACTTTGTATACAGGCACATTCACGTTTGTCCAATCCGACAAGGTGTATGTGATTGCTTTGTTGACACTCTCGTCTGTCTTGTGACGTTTGTTGTCTTCGAACGCATCCTTTGCACCTGTGATAATCAGGATAGCGGCAAGCGGAAGCACGACAAGTACCGGAGATGCCGAGGTGCTAAAGATTGGAAACATTTGTAAAATGACGAGAAACAAAAAGTACAGGTTGGCGATTCCTCTAAACTGCTCGAACAAGTTCTTTGGCAGGAAGGTGTACCAGGTGTACTTTGCCGTACGAATTTTGTTTGTCGCATAGACTCGTATCGGCTGGCCATAGTCGTCGAGTTGATCGTCTGGAATCTCTGTGTTGACATAGATCGTCCTCCCCTCGGTAGATGCTGTCGGGAAAGGGTTCTTCTTTTTGGACCTAAAGTGGTGCGGTGAATCTGGTCTATTAAAGAGCTGAGACAGCTTTGCCCAGGGACCGGCAGTCATAACGGTATATATTAAGGAAGGGACCGGGAGAGAGTGGTATTATGGAACAGAGAGGGGTAGGGGAGACAAGTATGCAGAGAGCAGGGAAGAAAAAGAGAGTATATACACAAGCTTGAGAAGAACAAGAGGAAAGGAAGAAAATGGGCCACAAAAGGACAAGTTTGTTGAGTAACGAAAATAGGGATGGCAGTAATTGATTGGAAGGCCCTAGTTCATTCCTGCGCCATTAAGGACCCAATATTCGGTTGATCAGCTACTTCTTTATAAGGAGACTCTGCGTGCCATCTCTGTGAACGGGGTGATTAGGCGAAAATAATAAAGTACAACGTTATCACCATGTCAGTATCTCCATTTCGAAAAATTGCAAGCCGCGCTCAATGCCCTCGAGCGGAGTGCTGATGACACTCGGTCGTGCAACCTTATGCACGTGTAGCCTTACTACCTCTGTGGCGCGTATAACGCTCCATGGCCTCACAGATCTCTTTTTCTCCTTTTACTTATTGTCCCCACTCGTGCTTCCATTGTCCACAGCGTACCTTTATCCGGCCGTTGGGTGCAAGTTTAGCCATCTTCTAACCGACAGTATCCGGTCTTCTTTGATCTCAGCAAACAATATCCAAAAGCTATTTACCTTTAGTGGACTCTGCAGACCGTGCTTGCACCCACTTTTTTAGCAGCAGCGACTAGCGGCGACGCGTTCGACCCAGGCAACACGCCGCTAGAAGGAACGTCATACACACTTTAAATGTGCTTTGCAACGTTCTTGTGCAACAAGAACCGGAATACGCTCATCTATCAGACCAAGCTAACACTGACTAGGAAGTAGAGGCACGAAGGATCGACGGCACTTGAGAGGGTTAACTGCAGCGAGCAGATGTCCACACACATGTATCTACATCTTTGTGGTCTCTTGCTCAGGCCGCCGAGAACATACGGGCTATAATTAGCAACATCAGTCCCACAGAGGTCGCTTACAGCTTCCTTATCCCAGCATCATCTTCCATGTACATGCACGAGGCATACCTCTGCAGAACTTTCCTTTTCATGAGCCAAAAGAGTCTCCGCAAAATGAAAATTTTCAACATCCTGCGCCTAAGAAACATATGAATATGATATACAGACGCTATTACATTTTAGTTTGACGACCAGAGTACTTTGACAGCAGAATGTCAGCACACAGTCACTGCTGTTGGCTTGGAAACTTACAATCCACACACGCATGTCCTAGGTAATACCATCCGAAGAACAGTCCACGATTTCTTTAATAAATTAGAAGAACATACGTAGTAGCTTTTTACATAGCAGTGGAGGATAAACGGATACAGTACATAGAATCTTGGCAGCTGCGCGTAGGAAAGAAATATATTGCCCTTTTTGTTTACGTTGCATATATTACATATTTTCCGTCCGCTGTCATCGACAAGATAGACAACAGACAAGAGAAAAGAAATTGACAACAACTATAATCCTTTGCAATAATGTGAAAATTCGGTTCAAGTGTCCTTGTTGTTTTATTTAAACTGGTTGTTTTCATGCCGAAAAAATGTAAAGTGTTGTACGAGAGAGAGGAAGTTGCGTGCTGCTATTTTTACAATGTTTATTCTTTGTTTGTCTTTTATTTTTCCCTTTTCAGATCATCAGCGAGCGCTGCAGATCTTTGCGACGAACTTCCCATTCACGTTCAATTTCGCCATCGATGTCTTGGAAAACATTGCCGAGCTGGGCACGGACTGTATGTGCAAGATCCAGCTGTTGTCGGGGTGGTATCGGTTTTTCTTCTGGTACGATAATATCAGGAGAAGAAAAAGAAGGAGGAGATCTGCTGTTGGTATTGACGGGAGGTGATGGCGGGGGTGATGGTAATTTGGCATCGACTGCTATTTCAGTTTTCTCTTCTTCCTCGAGAACTTGAGGTGGTCTTTCTGGAACGAGTCTTATCGGGGATGTAGATGAAAAAAAGGAGGAGAGGCGGCGGCGCATGCTGCTGCGTGGAGAAGAAGAGGCGCTGGTAGGTGAAGGAGAAGACGACGATGACAGTGAAGTCATGGAAACACCTGCAATGGATAATCGACCTGGCTTATTAGCTCTGTCCTTTTGGGCTGTAGGAGGAGGTGCTCGGCTGGGCATGCCAAACCATCGTCGAGCAGAGCCATCTGATGAAGTTAGCATTGATATCGAGGCCCGTTTCTCGGCGGATGTTTTGTAGAACGACATTGTAAAGGAGCAGAGAGAGAGAGAGAGAGAGAGAGTGAGAGTGAGAGTGAGAGAGACAAGTAGCGATAAAGAGTGAGAAGAAGAAAGATGAAAAATATAGTCTCTCTTTGTTACAATGGAAAAGTAACCAAAAAGAAACATGACGTACACACATACGCATACCCACGCTGCGGGTGTGCGACAACGCCCACCTACAGTATTCCCTTTTTTGAACTATTTAAGCGGGAAGCTGGAAAGTGCTTTCCGGGCCGTCACTTGACCTTACGAAGCATTTGCAGAGCATGTGGATAGATGATACCCATTGTCTACAACAGAGCACTGCTCTGTTAAGTAAGCAGCCGCTTCAGTAGACAAAAGTCCCTATACTAGCATCTTGTAATTTCCGTTGATTTGTACTGTCTCCTTGCCCAGAAGCCAAGGCCACACAGTAACACAAGCCGCTTCCTGTGTAGCACCCTGATGCATTGTTCTCTGCACCAAATGGATGTCTTCCTAGATTTCCGTGCTGAGCCCTCTTTGTCGACATCCCTTTGGTTTCTACATTTGACGCGCCGCATGGCTCGCAAGAAACGGCTATAATTAGTACCTACACTGCTCGATGGTGGTCTCGTTCGATATCTTGTATGTAAAAAATGATATAATGGAACAAACAAAGCAAGAAATTCTGGGAAATATCCGATCTCGATCCAGATAATCGATGTGTCTTATGATATTCGACTCATGATCTCTTTCAACTGATACTTATTACATTTGTGCAGCATCCATCGAATATCTGCAACTGGGCTAATATGGCATTCTATCCCGATACTTGTCGCTGTTACATCGGAGAAGAGCGGTCACCACATCAAACATGATAAGAACAATTCTCAATGGAAAACAAAAATTTTATTCAAAGCGATGAAAACAAAGCGGTTCATTCCCTTCCCTTCGCAGGAATTACCCTGATCAGGTTATGAGAGTATTTCTCAGCCCAGCACCGAAAGTGTCGAGCACCCCTAGGGATGACCACTTGCATTTCACCTAAATGTGGATGAAATAAGGGAAATAAAATGGAATGGGATCGGCAAGATCCCGTCCAACCCGGTTTCTTTGGTTAGCAGACTGCAAACAATGCAACTTGATTGAAAATTACATTACCTTGACACTGGCTTAGGCGTGGACAGCGGTAGAGCGGCAGGAGCTGCAGTAACCAGGTACGACACCGGTGTCGACGGTGGTTGGCTCAATACCGGGAGTAGACTCGGGCAGCATCTCCCAGGTCAAAAACTCGTTGGTCATGTTCTGAACGAAGTCCTGCTTGATAATACCGAGACGTTTGCAGTAGTTGGTGACCTTGTCCCAGTCGCGCTGAACGTTCTTGAGATCGCGCGAGAAGTAGCGGAAGGAACGCTGGAAGATCTTGCGGTTGACGTCCGATGCCATGATAGGCTTCATTTCACAGAATAATTCATATGCCTTGACAGGGTCCTGGAACATGACATCAGCGGCGCGCTTAACGGCCTTCATGAATGCCTTGCATTTTTCAGGATTCTCGGCCATAAACTGCTCGTTGGCAATCATGAGAATGGAACAGAAGCAGCAGCAGCCAAGCTCGGCCAACTCGTCAATGCGGAGCATGCATACATCGTCGCGGGAACGGCCTTGCTGGACAGACCATTCTTCAAGTTCTACCATCTGCACGTTCTCGAGACCGATACCGGCATCAATCTCGCCGCGGATGATAGCGCCAGTAACATTCATTCCCACGCGCACGGCAGTGTAATCCTCGGGTGTCATGCCATAATAACGAGTGAGTTCGTCGAGCTGGACCTTGCCAAACTCACCAACGTAGCCAATGCGCTTGCCCCGCAAGCTCTGAAAGTCGTTGGTGATACCGCTGCACGACTTGAGGTAGACTACGCCGGTGAAGGGCTCGTCCAGCAGCGTACCCATGGACTTGATGGGGAAACCACGCGCCTTGCCGGCAATGGTATGGATCATGGCCTTGCATCCCAAGTCGACCTTGCCCGAGCCAATGATCTCTGTCACATCGGATGGGTTGTTGGGCTCAAGAATGGCCACCTTGATGCCTTCATCCTCGAAAAACTTGAGCTTCTCAGCCAAAAAGATGGGGAGATGGTAGGGAGTCGCGTGCCTGCGCGTTGCAAAAGGCAATTAGATCAGTTGCATATCAGGATGTCACGCTAGGCAGTGTTACCAGTTCAAGAGGCAAGTAATCTTATCAGTCGACATGTTCTTTTGTTTTTTGTTAGAAAGAGATGGAAAAGGAGTGCTTTTTCACAGAAAGGTTCTCTATGCCCTTTATATAGGGTTTGGCGCGTACTAGATCATCTTTTTTTTTCTGCTGCTGGTGCGGGAAGATTCGGACACCAAAGGTCCCATGCACTGCAGATTTTTTTTTCCGGCAGCGACCTCTTTTGGAAAAGCGTATTCTTGCAATGAAATGTAATCTGGGTTCTCACTTGGTTCACACTCTGGCTGCCATCCCACAACAGCAGATAGATCATGCATTCTTTCGTTCCCACTTTCCGAAATTAGATCCACGTCTTAAAGACAAATGATCATCCGTTCTATGCTCTGCATAGTAAAACGAAGGGCATTTTACTTTTTTCCTGTCAACAATTTCATGAATGTAGGTGGAAGGAAGTTATTCATTAGATTCTATAAGCAAAGAATGACGCGTGAGTCGTTGTCGTCATGAGCAGTGTTACACACTAGTTGGCGACTTACGCGTTGCTGGATCTCACCAGCCGGTAGCGCCTTGTACAGCTTAGACTGCAAATTTATCCGTTGGGGATAGACGTTCAGCGGCCACGATGATTCCTCACATTTCTTCTTTATCAAATAGCTCGCCAAATCACATAGAATGTATGAATTCTAAAAAGCAAGTTAACACGGTGGTCTACAACCAACGTTCCATGGTTTCCGATACTTGCCTGGCTGTGTTCCGGGGAAACCATATCTCGGGACGATTTGATCTTTTGCGCCACGTGATACAAGAAGGAAACATTATCCGGGGTAGCTATGCAGGATAGATAGAATTCAAAGTAGTGAACAAAGAGCATAAGGTCGTCGTTCGCTACAGTGAAGTCCGGATGATGTGCCAAAATGTGCATAAGCACAACGAACGATGTCTCCATGATAGTCGAATGTCCTTTTTCAGCCGCTGCACGCCTCTTGATATAGTTTTTGATTTGCTTGATCAAATCGGACTCTGGTTCATGTGCGTATAAAAACAGAAGAGCAAAGTATCTCGGATGGATTTGGTTCAGCTTCAAACCTTTCATGAGGGTCTCAGCAAACATGGCGCGCACATAGTAACAACTGTCCTGTACAGTAAGCGCCAGACGCTCGAATTTTGTCACTGTCAGTTCTTGTTCGTAGGGTTCCAGATGCGCTAACTTGATAATAGACTGCGCAGCGGCCAATCGCAAATGGGATGTTTCCGCAGCGCTGGAGGCTCATTAATATTTGAGATACTTTCAAAATCAGAAGATGGTTTTACCTGGTATTGTTGGTAACTGCGACGTCGCAGGATAGATCAAGGCATTCCCACAAGAGCGCAAAAATACGGTCCGCAAGCATGTCAGGATGCTCTTCATCTTTTGTAGCAACAAGATAGTTCACCAAGACTTGCAAAGCTGCGAGCTTACAAGGGCAATGCGTGTCAAAACCAAATCTTCAAAAAGATTATCAATATTATTCTGCATACCTTTCCTTTTGAGGAATCAGGTAAAAGGTTATATTCAAGCCATTCTGTGTTTTGATTTTCGTCCTAAAAGTATCGATTAATCATTGTTGTAAATACGTTTTTCTTCAATACATACTGGTGGTGTTTTTTGCTCCATCAACGTGCCTTTGATATATTCCAACAAAGGCAAGATTTTGTGCGATAGCTCTGCAGCCTTGTACAATGCAAATTCAGCGAGGCACGATAGTTTGACAACCAATTTTGGATCATCTACTTTCAAATCTCTACACGCAGTCTACGGGCTTCTGAGTAAGCATTTGCATTTTTAGAAGATACTTTTCATCCTTCTTTTCGGTATTCACCTCGATGATATCAGCACGCAAATCAGATGCGTCTGTGTTGCTGATTATGATGGCTGCGTGTCGTGCTTGTTCCACTGTTCCAGTTCGAATAAAGTTACATATTTGATTCAGCATCTCGCCATCGAATAGTTCAAATCGGGCGTTAGTCGTGCTTATGTTTGCAAGCAGCTCAAGTGATCCATTTACTGGGAAATTGATTAGCAACTGAAGAAGTAAATTGAAAGCCATCTCGCACCTGTATTTGGATCCGTTTCGGCCAGCAGCAATGATACAACCTGATGTGCGTAGTTTTGATACATTACTGGGAAAATTGTCGAGATTTCCTGCAAACTCATGTAAATAAACTTTGCTTCCGGATACGTCTCTATACATCACATAGATACCTTGAGCAATTCTTGGGCTGATTCAATTTTGCGGGTATCCCTGTGTAATCTTGCGTCTTGAAGAACTTGGAACAGATGGGGAATGTCGGACTTGTTTAGGATTACAAGGCAAGCTCGATTAAGAATGCCATGGAACGCATCGTGAATACCAGGCATCAAATCTTGAACGGTGCGTTCGAATTGTTTCTTGGGTGCATCACTAAGTAAATGGATGTCCGGGCTTAAAAGATGTTGCGGACTTACTCTTGCATTTACAATGATGTCGTATTCAGCTTCAGGATCAATGCATGTCCTGAGTAATTGGATAGTATCTATATTTTGAGCTTCTCGTAGTCGTCTGAGGGCATTGGCAGTCTTTGGCCCATCTGGAAATCGTGCTGTTACGACACATAGATGAGCTTTACGTATTATAGTGAGTAGTTGGTACCATTGCAACTCACATGAGACGTGTTTAATAATAGTTTCTGCTTGCTGTTGTGCATTTAAATCTGCTTCCATATCCGTCATGTCGTCCTGATCGCAAGATCAGTTGGTATCGGATTTCTAAGGACCACTCGTTTGTTTCCAGCTTACCTCTGTGGAGCATGTTTGAATATATTTTGATAAAAGCTGTACGAAGCTGTGGGATAATTTTTTGAGCGCAAATTCATTTCCATCTGCTAGGACTTGTGGTTACCTCTTATGTCGCCTTAAGTAAGCGGAGAATGCAACTCGCGCTCGCTGCTGGAGAGATGCATGAATCTTTAGCAGTCGCTCAGTCCTGCTTGCATCATCCATGTTTTCCGGGAAAATAAACGCGTTCAATGTGCTTTCGAGAGCAGACCTGGAGGCACAGTTGTAATATTAGTACGTCATTCTTGTATTATTAGTCACGATAAACCTACATCACAGACAAATCATCAAGGTACATGCAGTTGAGTAAAGTATCGGGTATCCACCCAACTTTACTGATAACAATATCATCACCTTCGTATCTTTTGGAACATTTAGCAATGTAATAGCTTTCTATGAAGGGCAATCACTCACATTCTCGGGAAAGCTCTGTTGTAGATAGCTCCAAGGGTTGCCATAGCTTCTTTTCGAACAGGTTGCTATATAACTTATTAGATTTACGATATACGCAGTTGTCTATTCAATTATTTTACTTTTTTATCTCGGCAACGCATCGATACTTGTTCCAACACGGTCTTGTCAATGCTGTACAGGATATCGTGCAAATTCATATTTCCAATGACTTGACAAGCCGCTGCTCGAACCTTCTCTTCCGGATCAGACATTTTGTCTTTGATACAATCTAAGTCGCAGGAACCCGTTCAGTATATTCACTTCCCAAGTAACTCTCCACTACTTTGTTACCATTCAATTCAGGTATGGTTTGACCATGTCGCTGATAGATAGCACCACACCTTTGAAGCCACTCTACGCGTATTTGGACACTCTTATCATTTCGTCTTGTATGACTTGTCAGTAAACCAGATACACACAATGCACCTTGATGTGGTATTTTACCTGCCGAGCCATGTTTTCCAGATACTAGGATATTGACGAAACAATGCAGTACCTTCCTCAGCAAACATTTTGCCAATTGTCACTGTCGCTAATAGACGAACATGGAAGTTATCGACCTTCATTTCCTCTTCCAGCTGAGGTATCACATTGAGAAGCAAGTCCGGAATCACTGAGTGTACGCGCTGAATAAGTTGATGTACTTTTTTGAGCTCCTCTTCGTCTTCTGTGGATCCTTCGCTTCGACTCATGGATACAAGGACATCGGAAAAGTATTGGCAAACACGGCGTTGAAGTGCATCTGTGCACGCCCGGCACAGATCAAGTGCCATCATGTAGCATGGATCGTTTTCGTTGGTCTACGTATATAATCAGCACAGGCGAATATAATATACATCGAGTACAGAAAATATGACTTGCCTTTTCAAACTGCTCGAGCAACAATTCAATCGATTCCTGAGAGATAGGACCAACTTCTTCTATAATTTGTGCAAGTAATTCCGTCATGCAAACTTGAACGTTTCGTTGTGGTTCGTTGCTACAATCATATCGGTTATTGTTTTGTTTGTTCAATGCATTGTACAACAACGTTGCAATTTACCTGATAACGTTGAAGCAGCAGGTAAAGTACTCTGTAGCCATTTCTTCTGCATTTTCAAAGTCTGAAATGATGATGATACTCTTGACAGTTGACAAGTTTTCAAGCAAATAGAAATGAAATGCAAAGTTTGGATTCTCACGTGATTCCAGTTGTTTCAGTTGTGACAAGAAGAGGTTGAATATACTCTACAGCTCCTTATCAGTATACAGCAGATCAGTCGCGTTTACATTATTCACACACTGTGTACCTTGAGTTCTGGCCGCGTGTATGGCGCCTCGGGAGCATATAGTCGCAGCATATCAGACAGGCAACATGCTGCTAGCGCCTTGACGGCCTTGTTGCTGTGGTTGAGTACCCTCGAATCGACGAGATCCTTAGCGTACGAAGACAATGAGTCCTTGTCGACGGTTTCCTGATCAAGGCTCTGGAGCTCCTTGGCCAAGATCTATGTTTCCGCAGTCGTGTTACGCTTTGTTCTCACTCAAGAAACGCACAGCGACGCTTACTTCAAGACGTCGTTTCAGCTCGTCTACAGGAATGGAGCGAGAACCGCTTCTTGGAACGATTGGCAGATCGAATTGGAGCGACTCCGTGGCATCAATGTCCATCGACATTATGGGTTACGCGAGAAGGACGCGAGATTTAACGAAAAAAGGGGGCAGCGCGCGTCGGTCGTCGGGCGACATTGACGTCCATGCGCCGCTCGGATTTACAAGCTGTCAATCGAAAACATTCAGGCACAGCACCCACCACACTGTAGTTTACCCAGCCAACAATGTTGCGATCAGCTAGCAGGCGCCTATACCCATTACTGCGTGCCGAGCAGCCTCCTAGACCTCAATACAGAACCAACCCTATGAAGCGGCATTTCCAGCAGCTGCAACGCGATCTTAAAACAATGTTCAAATACACCGGCTACACTGCGCTTGCAATGGCTGTCACGGGCACGATCGCTTTTCAGTCTTACCACCTGTACATTGAAAAGTACTGCGAACCGACACCACCGGAACTCGATAGTCGAGCACGCCGGATGCTGCACGGTGCCTATTTCCGCGAGACCGTCGCTCCAGACCACGAAGTAGCCGCGCACTATGTTCGATATGCGCTCGACATTGCACTTTTAGAGCAAAAGTTGCCAGAGGATTCTGAGCTTATGCTCAACTTAAGACTACGTCTGGCTGAAGACGAGCGCCGGGCAGGCAACGTACTGGATGCGCTCTCCGAGTACGCTCGAGCGTGGAAATATATGCCCAAAGATTCCCCTGTTGCTATCGACACTGCTAAAAAGATGGGCGATTTGTACATGCGGATAGGCGAGTTTCGAGAAGCCGAAGAATTCCTCGTTTGGGCCTTACACAGCATCAATGAGAAGCGCAGCGATGACGATCAACAACAAAACCAGTTACAAGTAACCACAATGTGTTCGCTAGCCAGTGTATATGCTCTCCAAGGAGAATTCAAATTGGCTTTGCCACTGCTGCTACAAGCTCTCAAACAGGTTCCACAATCAGACATCAGTCCAGGCAACCAGTGGCTGTGCCTGAAAGCTATCATTCAGAACCAATTGTCCGAATGCATGTATGGTGTTGGCAAGATAGACGAAGCAATGGGCTGGGCTCAAGCCTCGCTGGAATCATCTTCCAAAGGGCTTGAAAGTGATGCAAAACTTGCTGACTGTCAGGAATGCGGAGCAGTTGTTTCTAATAATCTTGGAAAGCTGCTAGAGGTATTTAAGCGAGAGAGAAGGAGAGAGAAAGAAGATTTGGCTGACTTTGGCTTTTCAATGCAGCTCAAAGGCGATTTTGACAATGCTGTGAAATACTACAGGCAGGCTGTAACGTATGCAGAAGCCTTTGGCAACGTTACAATTGCAGAGCATTATCGAGATAATATTCAACGCTTATCAGAAACTGGCGAATCGGCAACGCAAGCAAAAGACGTAATTGCAAGTGTACAGCAAGAGCAACAGGAAAACAAGCCATCATTGAGTTCTTGGTTAAATAGTTTGTGGAAATGAAGAACAAGTGTATTTAAATAACAACAAATCATACATAGAGCTTTTTGCATTTTCTGCTTTTTCAGGGCATATACATGTGGAATGATGTTAAACAATGATGATGTTGATGCATAGGGAACTTTTTGTACGACGTTTTGTATGTGCTAAGTGTTTTCGTTTGCTGTACAGAATGAGTGGAAGCATATAGATAATTAGATGAATCTTGAACTTTGTACTCGAGGGCGATGTCGCGATACTTGAAACTTCTTTTTTTTTTACAATGTGGATCCCTGTCGGCTGTATTCGACAATTTGATTCTTCAAATCACTGGCGCGCCTTTGCCAATAATCACGTTCAGCTTGGGCTTCTTTTAGCCGCTGCATCAACTGGGTTTCAGCATCGTTTCCGGCGAGTGCAAAGTAATCCGGTTGAGCAGTAACTTGGGAGCGGCGATGTTGTTGGGTGTTTCTGTAATTATCGAATATGGTTGCAATCTCATCAAGATTCGCATTGAACCGCTGCAAACCAGGGTGTGTCAATGATACTGGTTGCTATTTAAGTTTCCGATCAACTTACATTGTAAATGGCATCGTTGTCTATACTTTTTCTTGACATAAAGTCAGGCGAGTTCTATGCGGGATTCACTCGTGAGCAACAATAATAATATAAAAGCGTTGTTGGCTCACTTACAGCCTGAAGGTGTTCCGTCATTCGAGTTATTTGACTGCCCAGGACACGACACTTGTCGATAAGCTGATTCCACTTTTCTGTGCTGTCATCAGGAGAGGTGTGCTGCTGCTGGTGGACGGGTGATACAATGAATCCATTGTCAGGTGCAGCAGGAGGAGGTGGTTGTCGAGCCAACGGTTTCGGCGAAAACTTCTTCTGAAACGCAAGCAGCTCCTGTACCTTTCGGCTAATCTCGTCGTCATGGTGTTCGGGGGCGATTCCGACACGCGGTGGTGGCGGTGAGTACTTGAGATACTCCAATTCTTCCAAGCTCACAGAGCTGCGGGTACTCTGGCTCGTCATGGACGAGACTGTAAAGTGCCCGCTTGCATGGTGACCAGCATGGTTGCAGTTGCCGCCGTTGCTGAGAGCAAGGCTAGGGGTTGACGAGCGGGTGCTGCTCCGGCTTGAAGGTCGAGACTCGGGACCAAGCGTTGTTGCTGTTGTTGTTGTAGGACTCGAGCTCAGCTCATGCTCACGAGATAAGCTGGCATACACAGTTTGGATGTGAGCCTTGAGGGGACTAAGATCGCCGCCGCCGCCGCTGCCGTCGTCGCGCCGAACACTGCCTGCAAATTGGTCAATGTGATTCGTGCAGATTTTGTTGGGACGAGGTGGCTCGTGCAACAAGACCGAATCGGCACTGGCTTTCCTGCCTGCCCCCACGCCCTTGTAGGCGGTGGAACCGCGCCTGGAGGATCGCGCAGTGATGCTAGGAGGCGATGAGGAGCTGCTTAGAGTATCTGCAAGTGAGGAGAGGCTCGTCATGCTGGTTGCACGAGGACGCATGCTGCGGTCCTTAGGAACTGGTTTCCTAACGAGTGTGCTGATCCTCGCCACAGGACTGACTCGTCCAGTGTTTGTAGACTGGATGGGTGAAGAACGCGAAGAAGTGGGTGTGATGTTGGCATTACTGTCGATTGCGTGCCGAGACGGCGACGTGGATCTGGACCGACTGCTGCTGAACAATTTGCCCAATGTTGGGATACTGGCAGAGCGCGGAAGAGACCTTGATCTTGAGCGTGAGCGTCGACGGGAACCGTGGCTCACTTCGTCCATGCCGGCAAACTCTTGCGAACATCTTAGATTTCTTTCGCATAAGATGACTAAATAAGGGAATCAGATCCGGAGATGTCGTGGAACCACACAAAGAGAGAGATACTTACTATTGTTCCAGAAGATGCACTCAAAGTCGCTCGTTTTGTGCCCATTCCGAGAATGTGGCACAGTCAGAGGCACCCTGCTGCAAACGCTAAATCGGAAACCTCTCGAATCGCCTTGAACAAGGGCAACTATCCAGGGCGAGTTGCACGTCTCTCGGAAGAGAGACCGAATATCAAATGTGGCGTCTTCTTCAATGTACACAACGGCAATGTTATTCTAAGATTACGAATACAATAAAGTTAAAGCGATGAGTAAACTCGGCTTTGCCACCAGAAATAGTAAAAATGGAGAGTACCTTGTGCCGAGAGCGAGAATAACTCGCCAAACTGTGAATGTTACTATATACATTAACCGAGTCCCACGTGCGGTAGAATGTCTTGTCGTTTTCATCTGTAAAAAAATGTACAGATTAGCAACAGATAATGCATCTCTATAGATGTATTTTACACACCGCATTCTTTGGCCAGCGCATGTGCTCTTTGGAACAAAGAGATGAACTCGATTGCCTTGGTGAAATATTTGGATGGTTGGCCCTCAGACTCGTCATCCGACGGTGGTGCAAATGTGTAGAGACGAGGGCCCTTGTGAAAGTATTTTTCAAATGATGATACAGTGGATGTGCTGTCCGGAATCTGGGCTTTTGCGCGCAACAAGAAGGAGCTCGGACGATCTGTAATCCACGCAGAGCGAATTTAATATGCTGTATATATCGCACATTTCTCTATCCTTACCAGAAGCGCCGTTAAAGAGTTCTACTTGTTCAATGTCGATCCAGCCCTTGAACTTTAATTGCTCTCGCTTGATTCCGCGCATTAAAGAGCCAGACGAATCAGGGATGTTTCCGTCAAGACCGCACAGGTCAATTCCTTTGACATTGTGCGAGGGCCTGTTGGTGACCATGAGCTTGTCGTTGAACAGGAAGATAGTGACAGCTTGTCTTGGCTTGTTTGTATCGCGATGAACTTCGATGGCATCGACGCAGGCGAGCAGGGATCGATTCTGGTTGACGAGCGAGCACTGAATTATTTTTTTGTTTCAGAATTAAGGTTAGCCAGGGAACGAGTGTCTCTGGAAATTTGGGTGTGCTACACGTACGGGCGAGTCTTTGACGGATATGTAGAGATTGTGGCACAATGTGGCTACCTTTGTCGGATCATCGTCAGCCATGGTTGCTATTTCGCTCGATTTAGCGCACGCCATGGTCAATTGGATAAAGTCACGATGGTCTCTCGGCGTAAACTGTAAAATGTCTAAATTGGTGATGCAGTGAGACAAATGCTTCGGAAAGCATGTGAATGCACACACACACACACTTGTTAATTTTCCATACCTTTTAGTAGCAACACATATCTAGTTATACGTTGCGGCGGCTGGACCAGCAAGTCCTGTAACCCGCGCCGTTTGCATCGAGGATCATCTTTGGCCTTGATCAAGAAGCTGCGATATGCCTGATTGGACCTGAATTCCTTGGTATGCAGCTTTTGGGCCTCTCTGTACTCGTGTAAATATTTGCGATAGCATTCAAAGTTATTCATCTAAATGGTGTAACAATTGGGGGTTCAGCGCAGGGTACCGAAAATATGGATAGAGTAGGTCTTACATGAGTGGCGCAAATATCACCAAAGCACGCGCCAACGTCGGAACTAGATGCGTTGTACTGCCGAAGATCTTGAATGAATTTCTCGTTTGCTTCGAGGATCTGTTCAATGTTGAGGAATATTTTGTTGCATTTGAACTGGTTGATGACTGCAAACCGCTCGTGGGAGCTCTTGGCCCGCAGCGGTCGAGCAATGACCTCTACAATCGTCCGAAGCGTTTCCACGTACGACTCTTCGCTGCTAATAAACTCCTGGATCGTGTCTTCTCTTCGCTGATCATCCGGCTTGTACTATAGGACGTTTGCGGTTTAGTTTCCTCCGGAGCAGAAATTTAAAGTAATTGTATTATTACCGCTCTAGCTGTGACGTCTGTGGGTGACTCGGGTGGGGACCGTGCGTCAAAGTCGTTGAAGATGTTTGGCAACTGTCTGGGGCACGGTGCTCCAACGATGTTTAGCAATTGCCGAAACTGATCTAATCGTCGGATGAGCTGTCAAGTTGCGTGGCATTCTGTATATATGTATTTACTTGGATTACGTGGCTCGGAAGGCACGACCACATCGACATTTTGGCACTATTGCACAATGGTGAGACAAGAATGCAAAGCATTGTTCACCGGGCCTTTTTACCAATGGCCGTTTCGTGTTTTGTATTAATCTCGAATAAAAGTCATTGTCGATGTCATTACTATCCTTGAGATCGGGCAAATCCTTCTCCTTGACGAGCTTCCAACTGTGTGCGAATCCCAGATCGTATAAATCTGACTCAAGTCCCTTTTTTTTATTGTGATTGCATTTAAGCGTCGAATTTTAATGCCAATATTTTCTTTCTCTCATTCTTTCTTCCCCCCCATTTTCTCAGAATATAATCTACCTTTAGAGAAGAAGGCATATCGATGCAAGAGAGGAGGAGGATGGAGGCGGACGGGGATAAGAAGAAAAAGAGAAGAAGAATGGAAACGGAAGAGATGTATTGAGGAAAGAAAGAGAGAGATAATAAAAAGAAAAGAAGAAAAGAAGACGATTCCCGCACTTTCTGTAGGGAGGAAAACGGATTCTTATAATGGGATTTCAAAAGTAGAGTCTTGTCTCCACCCCCTCCCACCCCCAACCCGCTCCCTGTGGCAAAAGCTGCATGTTGTCTCTGCGAGTGTAACGAGAGAGCAATCGGTGTTAGGCAAGTACCCTTTCTGATCGGAGGCGTCTCCGATCACACACGCCTGCTATCCTCCCCCAGCCAGGTCGGCTTCCATTCGCCGAACGGAGACCCCGGACCGATCTGTTTGTTCGTTACTTCTTACAATTATGACTTTTATGGCCTAAGCTGTGGCAAACGTACCACTTTAGAAATCATGCGACCCGCAGAGTGCTACCTACCATCATGTCAAAGCGCAGCACTTTCTCCTCGCGCGTCCGATGACGATACGCGTTTCTGTGCTGCCGCCGGGACGCCCAAAGAACCCTAAAGTCTTTCGATGGAAAACTCTGTGGTAGCAAACTGTTTTACATCTGTTTACGAGCACTTCCATGGCGTAAATGCACATAACTTTCCCAGCATAAAGGGACAATGCAAAAATGGATGGGCCTTTTTCAATGCCCCGGTCGTCCTGTTACTTTCCATGGAAATTACACATTTCTAGGCTATTCTAGCGAGCAAAAGTTTTTGGTCTCGCCGTTTCAATCAATGATAGCTGCTGGAAATGCTAGATGACAGGGAAAAAATAGAAATGCTTAAAAAAGACTTTAGTTATCTTCGACGGCCTTCGATGGCTCTACATAGTCGTTCCACCAACAAGCTTGCTTTTATATACTCATTGCAAGCACGCGTTAAGCATGAAGCATGATCCGCCGTCAATTCAACGACTATTTCCCACCCCTAAATCGAAGTGCAATTAGCAAACATGGTCTGGTGATACCTTGTGTTTTATTACAAATGATGAATGTAAAATACAACGACTTAGAGAGAATATATTCCATGATATAAAGCCATAAGAGAAGAATCAGCTAAAATAAGCACGCACACGCTGACAATGGAGGACCTAAACCTGAATTATTTATTTTCACGCTGCAGGCTCCGCCTTCATCGTGTTCATGCATATTGTTGCTTGAAGTGCTACGCCCTGCTAAAGAGCAGCTTGCAGATAGATTATCAGCCTCTTGCATACGCGCTTGCCACGCTATACCTTCTCAGAGAGAGGCGATCGCTTTGCTCGTCGGGATAGCTTCGTCTACATAGATAAGATGTTGACGTTGGTAAGAGACAGGACGAGTTTCCCCAAGCATGAATCTACCAGCTCGTGCTGTCCATCTGTCCTCACTTCCACCACCTGAGAAATGTGATCAGAAAATTGCATGGTTGACAGGTTGCTAAGCATTCTCATACGTAATGCAAAAATGTCACATCGCATGCGCAGAGTAGGAGCTCCGCGGGATGATATCGAGCTTCGTTCCTGCTGCTGTCATCACGATTTGACAATCAATTATTCCCCCGCGACCCCCCCCCCGAAACACCGGACGGCAGATGTCAGTCAGGAACTCACCGCCGCCGACGGTTGTCAATTGATGGATGATCACCTGGTTCGCAGCAGCAGATGAAGCATCAAAGGAGCAGCAGCGGCAGCCGCAGCCATTGGTCCTCTTTGCTCTGCTCCGCAAATAACCAAATAACAACAAGACGCAGCAGCATGCATGCGCCGGACCCCATTGCCACGGTAACACTGTAGTACACTCTTTTCAGAAAGCAAATCCCTATCCATTGTTGTTGTGTGTCTGTTCCAACTTGCTCACAGAAGCTCCTTCGATATAGCTGCTTATAGAATAGAAAAGATCATTGAAAAGAACGGTGGACTCACACATTCCGTTTGCAGGTCCTCGCTGGCCATGAATAAGATTTTTTTGATCATCGGTTGTTCATTGCCTATGATTGCTGACAGATAGAAATTGTCGATCGACGACTCACCGGACGAGGTATTACTGTTTTCGACCGCGAGATATCAGCAGACGTTCTGTCCATTCCCGTTACGATGGATCCCAATGGTTAATCCAAATAAGCTCTGTAACGATAACGTGTCTTTTTTATCGATACATACATTTCATGATCTAAAACCTTCTTATCACTTCTATAAGTTTCCGGCTGGAACACTCGCAGGGAAACTGAATCTCAATGTTCTGCACCAATTTGCAGGCCCATTTTTGTTACTTTGCTGCCTCCACAACCATTCGGTAACATCCTGCCTTGTAGGTCAGCTGCAGTCAAGCGCTTCAGAGTGATCTTTTCTGGATATAGCTCGCAGTTTCAAGTGCTCTTATCAAATCCTCAATTCCCTCTCCATAGAGAATGCAAAAATATGACATCCTTTGCCAAAGCAAATTCACACAAAACTCTTCCCGAAGAGATATGTGCAATTAATCTAGCTTCGTAAGTGACATAGGAGATGAGATTTCTGCCAGATGTATTATCATGTTGCTATATTTTTTGGTCTAATCAACGCCCTTTGGACATTTTCAATCTGCGAGCTCGATCGCGCTTACCAGCGGCCGATTGAGCAGACAGCATCAAGTCTTCATCCTCTCCTTCGAAACCAAAGGCTGTGCCGACAGTCTCCTCCTCCAGCTCTTCTCCGCCAGATTCAGATGATTCTTCTTGAGTTCCTGCGAAAACTGCTTGCAGCAATTCATTTTCCTACCAATGTTTATTATCAGCATAAGAGGAAGCTTACAAAATAAATGACAGCCTATCCTGTAACTTACCTGGAGATGCCTGGCGAGACCAGGACCGAGAAAGTTCCGAAACGCAGCCAGCTCAACCTGTTGTGCTAAACGGAACGATATTTTCGGTCGTTAAAGAAAATGCAGAATGATTTATCGCCGCGGGAGAGAAAGAGAGAGAAAGAACTCACCCCATCCACGAAAATGTAGCAAAGTACCGCCGATTTTGAGCCTATGTTTCGGCCGATCACCATTTTCTACGCTCCGGTTGATATCACGGAAAGCTGTCCTCTGCTCCTTTCGATCTTGCTTGTTGACACGTTTGTTGCTGTCAGTTGATAAACGCTGCAGCGCGTCTTTGAGCTCGTCCATCTCGACGTATTCGGGAGTCGCGCCATTTTCGTCTTCATCCTCAGCCTATCAGTTTTGCTTTTAGCCGGACCAAGTCCGCACAATGATGAAACGGAGTTGCGCTCTTCTACCTCATCTTTCAGGGTCTTTACACAATCAAACATTAGCGCCACGTTTTCTCCCGCCGAAATCCGGGTCTGCGTGGCCTTGGATTGCAACAGCTCCAAATGGACAGGCATCACGCTAGATGATGTAATCAAGTGGTCAATAACACTGCTGACGACATTCTAAACTGATAATTTCACCTTTGAGACTCATCCCACGCATCCTCCCATGTCCCTCGTGTGTCTCCATACAGCGATGCATACAAGAGACCATACGCCCGTATGCATGCTTCTATCAGTCGATCAATATCGGCAGATGATAGTCGTTTGTCCTCCTCGAGTTCCTCCGGCTGCAAATCTTCTCCTTCTGATGCTAATATGTTGTAAAAGTATTCTAGTCCTCCTTTTGTGTCTGCTTGAGAAGCTGCAATGAATGTTATGAATGAAAGTGTCTCGATACTCTTTTGTGGTACATAGGGACTAGTTAGTTTTAATTTATGTGATCCAGTTTGATACAAGACAAACCTGGTATTTAAGTTCGGAATCTAATGAATGTAAAATAGTTGATTTTAGCAACGATAGCACCATGCCGTATAATCCTTCTTGTTCGCTGCTTGATAGTTCAGCCTGGTTTGCAAACGCTAACGCGATGCCTCTCGCTGCCAGCTGGGCTTCCTTTGCAGACCCTGGTTTCCGAAGTGATCGAGATAGCAATTGAAGCAATGCCTCTTGGCTTGATGCATTTTCTGCAAAAAAATTGCCGCAATAATGGTGCGCGAGCAATCTATTCAACTTTGCCAGCGCCGTCTCTCTTACACTGCATTGAAAGCAATTGTCAATTTCCTCTGTTCTTATGCGTGCACCAAACTCCGCATTGAGAAAGGCATTGTTGTTGTTATTGTTGTTGTACACTTGCCTGGCTCGTTTCTCGCCTAAATCGTCAACACAGCGCCGTACCTCGTCACTAAGGGAGACTTCATCCAACGTTGCTATCGAATCAACCGTTGAAGTATCCGAAGCTGTTTCCCAGTCCTCCTCAACATCAGATCCTGGGCGACTGCTGACAGGTGTGCCCAATGTGTTAAGCGCGGCGATCCGAGCTTGTTGCTTTGCCGCTTGTTTCTGCAAATTTCGCGGCATTCTAGGATTGCGTGAGGAATTGGGAGAAAGAGTGAGATCGATCAGATCTTTGCGAGGAGGCGTCGGTTGTCATGGGTGACGTAAGGTTTCAGCTGACGTCGAGAGCAGAGAGTGAGTACAACTCTGCCGTTCACGTGCCCCAGACCGACGGTGCTGTTAAAAGTGGTCAGAAAAAGGGGCTGATTGAAGATACGTGAGCAGAGATAAGAAACTCGTTTAAATTAAGCATGAGAACGTATTCATGCATGGTTTAATTTAATTTGGTCGGTTTACATGAATGACAACAATCTATGCCGATCAGTACATGAAGTTTGCGATAACTTGTCAGCAAGGGCAATCCCTCTGAATGCATGTAAAAGCATCGGAATCGCACACCCGTTTGACCTGATGACTCGTGATTGTTAGGTTGGCGCGGCTATCATCTTCTTTGTGCATCTGTGTGTGTGTGAAGTTCTGCTGCCAGTGAGTGCGGGTGGCCCGTGTTACAGATTGTACGGATTCAGAAAATCAGTGGAGGAAAACCGGGCAGCTGCTCTTTCCATGATCACACGACGGAACTGTCCCTGCAAAAAATTGGATGGGTGTTTCTCTCTCATATTCTCCTTGCTTCTTCTTTTCCACGCCGCCTTCTTGCTCTTTCTTCTTTCTTCCATTCTTTCCGCTACTCTCTAACTTTCTTCACTTGGATACTCTGTTGCCTCGATGATGATCGAATCACCCCCGTCCCCGCACTCGCAACGGAAACCATCCGTTACATTCAGTCTACCAGACACGCCCGGAGCGGAGGAAGAGGAATACGAAGACCAGAAATCATTGCTATCACCCCTCCGATCACCAACAATTGATATCTGTGCACGCGCTGTGCCCAACACTGTCTTGGTTGCCATGCTGGACAGGCCAGAAGAAATGCGACAGCTCGTTCAACACAACCGTGCATTTTTTGCTGCTCTTCGTTCTCACTTGCACACTGCCTGGCCGCGATTTGAAAATACTCTGTACTGCTCGAGAGCGACAATGCCAGACAGGGATTGGCTCGATCGCATCAGTAAAGCGCTGCGAGACGTTCCGCCGCTTCTGCAACAATTTTGCGATTTGGTAGGCTACACTGATGTGGAGCCAAATCAACAAGACAAACCCTACTATTTTGAGCATGTGGATATTACCCGGATCCGCAACCATCCGGATCGTCTTAACTCTAAAGCCTATCCTCAGTTCTACGTAAATTGCCGCGAATGCATGAACGCAGACAGTTTTGAAAAGTTTCAGCACACGCTGAAAATACCAAGGCACGAAATGCCCGATGATATCTGGGAGATGACCATCTACGACCAGGTGGATAAATGGCCAAACTTGATAGCTCAGCTTAAAGAGATCATAGCTTATGAGACAGAACAAGAGTAGACATACAAACACAAAGAAAATGGGAATGGGAACTTTTCCCGCAAATTGGCGCAGGAATTTTTTGAAACTTTCTTTTCCGTCTACTCCTTCCCGCCCCCTTATTCCATTTTGAAAATGGCTCCTACACGAAAACGTGCGCGGGAATGGCAGAAACCTTACACAGCTGCTGAAAACTTGAAGGGTGCATGCACCTGTCTAGAATCAACTGTCGGTGCGGTGCGTTTTTTTGTAAATCTGACCTGATTTCCACAACTCGACAACTTAAACATCAAACCAACATTCGCAGCTCGCCGAATCAGTCCATAGTCTGAAGGACATTACAAAGGACTTTGCACGTCTAGGCAGAGTTACATCTTTTGATAGGGTATAGTCACATGGCCGGTTGCTCAGCTTTAGCGCGTTTCCACGAGTCCGTTGACGAGAGAATCACGTTGCATGCATAGAAATATGAGATTGTTACCGACGCCGATATCCACCTTGCACAGTCGGCCATCGCCAGCAAACTTGTACCTGAGATCGATGCCTTGCTAGAGGAAGCTCGAGCGGGTTTGGCACGACTCGCAAAGGAGGAGCAGAATATGGAATTGAAGGTAAATCAGATCCGTGTCACGTCCTCCTTCGCTGCGAGATAAAGATGCTCAGCTCTGTAAAAAATTACACAGCTCGATTATCAGATGAACAGTATTAAGAAATTGCAAGCATTGACGGCTTCCACACCTAACCAGCATCGGAAAAGGCCACGACAACAAAGCAGGGTAAACGTGGATGGATTTTACTTCTATTCAAAGCATGCAGCTCAACGCCCGATTGCAACAGAGAGCATCAAATCCATCGCGACGCGATTCTATGGAGGCCAAGCGCGAAGTGTTGCGAAAAGAACTTGAGCAACTCAATAAGCAAATTGATCTTGAAGCATCTAAACTCAAATCTGCGCAAGAAGCACGAGAAAAGCTACGGCAACGTGAGCATAATGGTTACTCATCGAGAATCGAAGACTTGTGGTATTCATTGCTTTCGTCGTATAGGTCTTGAGAAAAAGAAACAGATACCCAGCCATGCATCGCAATCATCATCATCTCTACCATTATCACCCTCGTCGTCATCTACACCATCCTCAGTGCCTCAGGTTAGTTGGTTGCTGCATTGCGATAGTTCTAGAAAGAGTTAACCATAACGGGGTGATAGAAAATGCAAGAAGACGATCTTCAATCATTCAAGCATTTGAAAACTTTTTGCAAAATCCTGCTTCCAGCGAACAATATCGGAATCCAGCTCGGACAGCACATGGAAACATTCATATCAACGCCAACAAATACAGACGCTGCTACAGGATCCAAATGACAAACAGACTTTTTACTTAAAAAATGAAGATACATATACAATTGATGAATAAACTAATATTTCTTGGTAATGACTTTTTCTGCTTCGTTGTATGTATAGTTGTGTTTCTGGAAAAGCAATGAGTTTAAGAAAGGCTCCACATCCTGGACATGCATCAATTTGGCCTGAACATTCGAAATCAAGTTTGTCAGCCACGCATAGCAACGATGTGAATATGCATTACTTACTCTGTTTTCGAATTCTTCAAGAGTGACTTCAACCTGCTCAGGCAACACCTTGTGTCGCAGATGATGCAGACGACGCTTCTCACGGCAAATGCTATCTACAGCTGACAAGAGTAATTCGTCTCGATCTTGCATACTTGTGATGTATCGTCGGAATCGCTGCATGGCAACGTCAGTCAAAAGTTCTTAATGTATAGATCAACCGTTCATTTACCTTTCGCAATATTCTCATCATGCTGAACTTTTGAGCACTGATAAAGCTGTCCAATGTCACCTTGATAGCCATATCCACATCCTCTGAACGTACGTATTCGCGAAGATGCATCTTGGCATGCGCTTCTGCCAAGCGGACCATGGATTCCAAGTGACGAACGGTGATGGGCAGACTGTTGCTGATAATGGATTCTCGACGAAGTTCAGAGTATAATTGAGAAAGCTTGGCTTCATCAATTTGTTGCAGCTTGGGGTGTATATTCTCGCGAGCGTACATGATATATTTGCGCAAGATGTCTTGTGGAATGATATCTGGATCATCTTCTGTAGGCTGTGCCATGTCGTCTGCTTGATCGTACTGTGGATGACTTCGGATGTGACTGCTGATTACATTGGTGGCAAGCAAGTGATCTTGTTCTGGTTCAACGGTATCTTTTACAACGCATAAAACATCGAAACGAGACAAAATAGGTTCAGTCAGTTCAACGTTTTGACTGAATGGAATGGCAGAGTTGTATCGGCCACGAATAGGGTTGGCTGCTGCAATGACGGAGCAACGTGCTTGCAAGGTGGTAACAATACCAGCTTTTGATATAGAGATCGATTGTTGTTCCATGGCTTCGTGAATAGATGTTCTAATGGTTGCTTAATTCCGGATCTCCATTTATGATAATCTGGCGATAGTTACCTGTCTGCATCGTTCATCTTGTCAAATTCGTCAATCAAACAGACACCTCTGTCTGCCAGGACAAGTGCACCGCCTTCCAGAGTCCATTCTCGTGTAATGGGATCTTTGTGTACGGATGCAGTGAGACCGACTGCACTCGCACCTTGGCCAGTTGTGAATACGGCTCTGTGAGCAGTCTTTTCTACGTATTTGAGGAATTGTGACTTGGCGGTACCGGGATCACCCAGCATGAGGATATTAACATCGCCACGGATCTGATGTTTGTTTTGAATATTCTTTGGCACACCGCCGAAAAGTGCCAATGCAATAGCTCGTTTGATATCTTCATGTCCATAAATGGATGGTGCAATGCTTTTCATGATCTATGCATTTTGGTTATTATCAATATAAAGTAGTAATACATTACTTTGTCTCCAACGCTTACCCTACGACCAATGCGTTTGTCTTTGCTCATAGCAATGACAGTCTTCTTATCATCATCTGTCAATCGATAGGCTGCAAAGATATCCTCCTTTTTGTTGATGTAGTTTGCTTCAATAATGGTGGCGAATACCGGGAAGCCATTCTTTGTGCTCAAAGATGCATCAAAGTTGTTTCTGTAGACACCGACAACTTCCTGTCATATCCTCGTTAGCTTATCAGCAGGAAAACTTTAACTCTGACGGAAGTATACTTGCAATTTCTTCGCCAGGTTTAGCCTGGTCAATCAAATCCCACAAGCAAATGACTTCTCTGTGTCGCGGAAGACGGCCTGGTGGTACAGTACCAGGACTTTCTTGGATTGTCAACTTTTGGTAGTTACGGTACACGGTCTAGAAATTGATGTATGGTTAGATTATCAAGCTTAAATAATCATTGCAACCTTTTACTTTACCTGTTCCATATTAACATGGAAAGGACCTTTACTTTGACAGCTAGGGCATGTACGGATCTTAATTTCGTTGTGGATATCTTGATAAAATGGACCGAGCAATTCATTGCATTTGCCACAGTTGAACTTGACCCACTTTAGCTGTGGGAAAACACCTGTTCGCCGAGTAACGACACCGGTAAC
Organism: Rhizomucor pusillus; assembly: GCF_041956525.1. NCBI lineage: Eukaryota > Fungi > Mucoromycota > Mucoromycetes > Mucorales > Lichtheimiaceae > Rhizomucor > Rhizomucor pusillus. The sequence goes on along the minus strand of NW_027192161.1, from coordinate 225,694 downwards.
GCAGACAAGACAATTCAATTGGTTCTGTCGCAGGTCGCGAAGAGAGTTGATATCGGGAAGATCAGTGATACGGACGTGGATTTCGCGGTGAATGCGCTCGTACTCTGGAAACTGGAGCAAGGTGACTTCCAACGCAACTTCGTCAAACACCTTCAATACAGCAATGGGCGCATTAGCCAAGAAATAGGCAAGGATGGCCTTGCTCACGGCCAAATGTCCATAGTTGACTTCAAAAGATTCGCGGTTGCCTGTGAAGAATGTTAAGTGATCTTTCTTCCCTTGCAAAGGAGTTCTATTACTTACGTTCACCCATATCCCTGATACGTTCACCGTAAACAGAAGTACCGTGTTCATCGACATATGTCTGCAAGAATTCCTTGAATTCACGTTTGATTGCTCTGCGTGGAGCCTCCTGGGTAACCCAGTGTGCGATTGATCCGTTTTTGACATTGCTCAAATCTTCAAGCGTCATTTCAGGCTGCATCGTACGTCAGCGAATACATGCATGCTGCTGTAAATGTAACTTGGAAACTCACCACCGCCTCCTCCACGTCATCAACATCATCCATATCATAGTTGCGTCTACGTCGAGCTCTAGCAGTAAAAATAGGACGTGCCTCGTCGTCGTCAACGTCGTCCTGGAAAGCACCAGCCATGCCCTGACGACGACGGATCTCAGCGTCACGGCGCGCGAGCTGTGCGTCTATTTGCTTGCGTGTTGCGATATCCATAGCTTCGTATTCCGCATCGTCGACACCCTCAGCTTCGTAGCGATCGAGCTCGGGGTTAGTGGCGTAATCCCTATCGGTGGTGGTGCGTTTTGTTAACTATCGATTGCTTTGTAAAGAGCGCAGCAAATTCAACAAACTTTTCGAGCACGCCAGGGGCGAACAGATCTTCGCCTTCGTCTTCAGAGTTAACGACATCGTCATCGCCGTATTGATCATCAACAATCTCCTCTGCGTCGTTTCTATACTCTGCTTCTGAAACGAAAGGTGCTGGCGAAGAGGGCGGAATCTCGGAAGGAGGGAAGGGCGCAGGTGAATCGACAGGAATGTCGCTGGGGGTATCTGGGATGCTATCTCTTCTTCTCTTGCGATCAGACTAGAAAGAATATGAATGGTAAGCAGGAGACAAGATCGCAGTGGGCGACGTCGTTTTGGCATGTAATGTACCATTGCTCAACAGGGTTGACAAAGTACAGAGGGAGAGCTAAGAACGAAAATTCGCGCCACACGACTGAAAAATTTGAGGGGCTACATTTTGGATTTCAGAGTTGGTTAAGTCAGTCCTTGGTTGATCTTTTAGGAGAGCGTCGTCGACGCCTATTTCTAGTACATACAGGGCCACTATTACTACTATCACTACTTCCTAATGGCCGGATATGCCGGCTGAGAGCATCCTGGCGAGCAAATGACTTGAAGCATACAGGACAGGTAAATGCTTTGACTCCAGTGTGCAGGAGTGTATGTCGATTTTGGTCGTGCTGGCGAGCAAAACGTTTCGGGCAGAGAGGGCAAGCAAAGGGTCGTTCGGCAGTGTGTGTTCGTTTGTGGGACTTTAGATTGTATGGTCGGGTGAACATTTTATTACATCCTTCGACGTCACAGGTGTAGTTGGCAGTTCGAGTCGTTGAACCAGAACGGGGTTTTGTCTGCTTTTTGATCCGATCATCTTGCAGTTGAAGATTGAGCATATTAGCCGCGTACGGGACTTGCTTCCGTGATCGTTTCTGTGGAATAATGCGAATATCTGAATCTGAAGATGTTGATAGAGGAGGCGATGGTAAGAAAGACCAGTCATTGCTGTTGTAGGCGCAATCTGTTTCAGAAAAGTATGGAGGAGTAACAAGTGGAGAAGATGTCGGGGAGGGATAGAACATTTGCGGTTGTGGTGGTGGCAGTTGTTGCTGCTGTTGCGGTTGCTGTTGTGTGAAATCAGATATCTCTTTAAGAAGCTCCTCCACGGATGCTTCATTCAAAGCTTTGACAAATCCTTCCATTATCGAAAGAATTCTGAAGAAAAGAGGAGTAAAGAGAGAAGATATCCCGAATGGGGATTATATACTCCCACATGAGCTCTTTATTTTTTGCTCCTCTTCGTCGCGCGACCCGATCCGGCCAAAGTCTCTAGTTACACAAGTTGTCATAGCAACCTACCTTGTTTCGTAGTCAGGATGTACGAGGAATAATGCCCCGCTTTTAGTAGCCCGGGCATTCGGCTTTTGTAGAAATGAACTAATCAAGCCATTACACTCATGCTTTCCGACTCGGATAAATCTTGAAGCAGTAATCTGATAGAGGTGGGTATCCAACAATGGGCCTCCTCCTTCCCAATCATTTCCATGTGTGTGACAATGAAATTTTAGCTAAAAGGGAAAGTGGCGCGAACGAAATGCTTAAATAGTAATTGAACTGTTGTGCTACTTCACCTGACTGCAACAGTCATCCACGATAAGGATGTTTGTAACAGCGGCGTCGTCAAACTAGCAAGTGGTGACATCGTTTTTTTCTTTTTTACCTTTCTAGCCCATTGCACAAGAGAATTCGCTTATTAGAATACGGGGTTTGAGTCTTGATCTGCGCGAGTGTCACCTCAATCCGTCACGGTTACTGCTGCGCGCAGACAAACAGCACCACAGTCTAGACAAGGGATCTTCCACGGGTATTATTTCCCCACAAATCGGATACGTGCTAGATTTTCACACTCGTCTTCATACTGCCCCTGTCTCTCCTTGCGTGGTACCTTTTCTTTTTTTCTTTTTTCTTTACATGCAAACAAAATCTTTGATAATTCTTCCCATGCTTCCGAAAGTTGCTATTTGGAAAAGCGACGGATACCGTGACAATTTACTAAAATTACGACAAGCAGCAGCAAGTCTTTCGCATGTCGCGAAACTTTGATCTGCTGCTGGGTTTCGAGGGAGGCTCTGCAATTTTTTTTCTTATTTTCTGGATCGACATTCCCTCGTTGTAATTTTCTGTCCTTCTGCTCACGTGCAACAGAACTCGGCTGAGATTGACAGCAGCTGTGCTACTACCTCCCTTCTTCTTTGAGTGCAGCTTACGTTCGCCGCCATATCATCACGAGGGGCGCAGCCACAGATGTGGCTAGAGATCATAGATGGACCAGAAAATTCCATGCTGCCGTTGCATATCAAATAATTAGGATCTTATTCACGACTCTCTGTATGTCCGAATAACCGATCAGACAGGGGACAATCAATAGTATGGTATGAAGGGAAGAATATATAAGGTGCCTGTATTGTAAAGGTAGGGAAAATATCACATCTAGACTGAAGCGACAATCTCGTCCGCTTTTTGTAAAGCCTGTGATTCCAAATAATTAATACCACTCATTCTCGCTATTCCTATTATGATATTCTTTTTTAAGTTACCTCGATCATCTTTTTACATTCTTTTCGACGTTGCTGGGTGAATTCGGATTCTTGCAAAAGGTCGTCCAATACATCCGCCTTGTACAGTTCCGTAAGCAGCTCTCTTTGTAGGCCTTCTTTAGCATGTGAAACGAGATTCAGCATGATGGCCTTGGGCACCATGTCGATCATCGTCCGTTTAACAATGTTGAAGTAGGATTGTATCAAAAGTTCTGGGAAGAAAACGTCAATATTTACAAGCCTTCCATGATCTCATATCTGCACTTACTGATAACTTCAGTCTCCATGTATTCGCGCTCAGAAAGGGCACCAGTGGCTTTAAGGGATGCGGGCGGCTACATTTTTTGTTTACTAATGTAATAAAAGCTGCAGATAGGCCATATGATCAACTTACTGCTTCCATAAGACCAGCCGTCTTCTTGGTCTTTTTAGGTCCGGAGAAAAAGCTTCCAAAGAAAGAGCCACTGTTGTCACCATCCAATTGAGGGGATGAACCACCAGTCTGCAGTGATGCAAGCTGCTGGTGCGATCGTGTGCTCTTTGCCGAATCTGTAGCACCGTGCCCTTGCTGCTGGTTTTGCTGCTTACTTGAAAGCTGTTCATTAACCATAGCGATTGCCTGATGTCCGTTCAAGAAATCAGGATGAGCTGTGTTAATATAACAAGCTTCCATGCTAGAAGCAAAGTCAGTTACCACAGATTCCCTCTACAGCGGCACTGTATTACTTACGCAACCAGGTCCGTGACAAGCTTTTGAGAGGGAATCATTGCCTTCTTGAAGAAGGCTAAAACGACTTGGTAGAACTTTTCCTTCAAAGCCGGGAATCGTTTAAAGAACTGAAACGACTGGTTAATAACCATATTTTATAAAATATAAGCTGTAACAGATGCTTACCTGTTTGTTCAGCAGCTGACCAAGAATGCGCACAAGCTCGTCGTATACCATGTTGATACATTTGATGCTAGGTTCTTCTAATCGTTTGATTTGTTGCTTAATAATTACTTCGAATGCAGTTGTTGCCACAAAAAGGGCTGGAGATGAACCCTGAAATGCATATTAGCAATGACATTTATGCATATGTTCCAAAATTTGCTTACAGAAGAGTTGTATAAGATCGTTCGGATGTCGACGTCTTTGATTTGATCCAAGGGATCGATGGATTTGACGCCATTTGCGTACAATTCGTGGAAAACGAAGCTGATACGTGCACCACCAGAAAGCTCGAAGCTGGATAGGTCGTTCGAGTTACCATCGATGATAGTGCGGAATTCGGTGCAAAACTCAGTGATGATGTTGAGGACCAGATTAGCTTGATGCGAAGAGCTATCGCCCAACGGATCTCCTAACTGAGCGAGCTCCATTTGGTATTTGGTGAGGGCGGATTGGATCTTGCCCTTGATTTCGGGCAGAGTGTTTCGAATGTGGTGCATCAAGATCTAGCATTTCTATGTTAGGATTCACAGTAAAGGCATTTGTTTCAATGAATGATTTACCATATTAAGTTTTCGTGCCAAGAAGGGGGTACCGCAGTACTGAGCTTTGCTTCGGTACGAAGGATGGTTTTCGAAAAATTCTTTCTCGGCACTCAATGCTTTGGATATCGATTTCTTTGATTCGATATCCCTCTGACCGCGATTAACTACAGGCACGTAGCCTATGATACAGGATTTGGTAACTGAGCATGCGTTCGATAAGTCTCATCACTCACCTAAACGTAGTGGAATGACCCTTCCTGCCAGAATATCAATGACATCTGTGCCCTGATCCATAAGATCGATCTTGGTCAAGACACCGATCGTGCGCAGACCCTCTGGATCGACTTCACGTGCCAGCTTCAAGCCATCCGAGTTGGCAAGATCGCTGTTTGCGGCAGTGACAGCCAGGATAATTGCGTTGGGTTTCGTGATATACTTGAGGATCATTTCTCGAATCTGCTTTTCAATGTCTTTTGGTTGGTCACCAACAGGGACCTAGGAGACAAGTTAGTATCATGTATAAATTAACCAATTAATTAGTCCTCTTGCCTTTGTCAGACCGGGAAGATCGATCAATGTCAAGGTCAAGACATTAGGTGAAAAGATCCGGAGGTTGATCGGCTGAGGCGAAATACCTAGCAAATAGACCCAATGTGAGCTTCAGGCTATACTTTGTATTTGTCCGTCCGTGCACTGCTTACCCAGATTTTTGCCCGTCTTCAACTCTGTATCTTTGATAATCTCCTCTCGGATCTTGTCAAAGTTGTAGAACTTTTGACCAGGAAGGTGGAGGAATTCGCCCCATTCATCAGGATTTTCGTCCGAGTCACTGTTAGTAGTACCGTTCGTTTGCGAAGTAGCAGGTCGATTGATAAGTTGGAGAACCTAGCAGGATTGTCTCGTGTAAATATTTTCGAGAATCTTCGTAAATGGTCACGTATACTCACAAGAGGTCGTCGAGTGACAATGCCAGTACCGCGAGGAAGGAAATCTCGGCCAACAATGTTCTCCAAAACAGAGCTTTTACCACTCGACTGGGAGCCGATAACAGTAATCTGCGGCAAGTCGACTGGATTGTGCACTCCAACGGTCAAGAATGCATCCTGAAGCTTGTTAACTGAATAGCAACAACGGAGCCAGATTACGCGTGAGTCAGGAACTGCGTGTACCTGGAAGCTTTCTCGCAGCACAGTGGTGCCAAGCAGGCAGGTGCATACCTGTTTTGATGAGATGTGCGTCCATTGCAGGTGGTGCACAAAGCTGCCAAGCAGATCGCGATAAAGGAAAAGAAGAAGAATATACGAGGACAAGACAGCTGAGCTCAATGCAAGAAGCGGCCTTGGCGGAGCCAATGTTGGCAACCACTGGCACCAACTTTACCCATATCAACTCAGAGCACACAGCATGTTGACACAGAGTTCCTGTCGAATTACTGGTTGTTTTCGGCTTCGTTCAGTCTATCTATTGATCCACTTTTGCCTCGAATATAATCAAATATGCTATCTTCAGAACCATAACAAACATGAATTGACAACAGTTGTTGCAACAATACTTGTACAACGGCGTACTGAAGAAAGTTCATCGGAGGTGACAGGTGCAACATGCCAGGGGTGTGGAATATCTAATACTTTCCAGGCACATTTAGGCGTCATAATTGTCAACATCGAGGCTAGCGATCAAGTGGTCTAAGCAATCCAAACAGGTAAATGAGAGCATACATGATCATCTTTAGCTCATGAGAGTATACAATATAAGCGCGAAAACGAAGCAGCTCAAGACGAGGAAAACAATGTGTACTGTGTATACAAGATGTGATTACTATACCAATTTACTGAGCATCTTCCAATGCTAAGGGTTGCTCTAAAGTGTATCTTTGCATACGCTTCCACCATTCGTAAAATCCCTTGGCGTCGGCCAGGATACGCTTTTCAAGTTCGCTTTCACCTTTCAGCTTGCGTAAAAGATGAAGGAACGCAGTTAGCACAGCATCCGACTGACCCACTAGAGAGCGGGACGATGTTGTTAGCCATCGATATTTTTAGTAGGTTTCGGTATGGCTGAATGCATACCTTTGGTTCCAGTGATGTATGGGTGCTTTTCGAGAACCTTCTTGACAGGCAACAAACCTTTACCAATATTGTTCCATGCATCCTCCGGATCGCCAGCCAGTTGCTCCAAAGTGCAATGGAAGTATTTTTCTCGAGTCTCCCGAAAGTACTTCTTTTCGTCAGGAGTCATAGATCGTATGTCTGGAACAGAACAATCCCTGCAAAGTGCATGACAATAGCATCGAAGGATCATGTATAAAAGAGTTCGTGGATGCCAACATTGGTTTCGCCGTGGAACAGGCTAGGTTTATCAGGATACTGTCTATCGAGATAGAGCGCTATCTCCCACGAATCTTGGACTACCGCACCGGTGTTCGGATCAACAATTACTGGGACGGTAGGTCGCTCATTATTTTTGCTAAAAGTGATACCAGATCAAGCGCACGTTAGTCTATAAACACTGAATTGTGAAGATCTTCCTGAAACTCAAAACATTACAGGATCTTTGGAAGTTCTGTCTGGATAGTGAAGAACGTCAACCACTCCACTTGATATGGAATTTCCTGCAAGAGCAGCAGGGCTTTTAGCAGAAATGATGGAATGAATTAAGAAGGCTTCAATTCGGTTAGTGTTATACCTTGATGTTCAGAGAAATACGGGCTTTGCAAGTATTAGGTGAGATCAAGTCTTGCTTGTCTCCTAAGGTCATATCATACAGAATTATGGGTTTCATGGTGATGGATCTGAGAGGTTATTACTTTCGAAAAGAGCAATATTTATATGCGTTGCATGCGTGCGGATTCGCAGTTGGGAAAAACTTTCTCTTAGCTGCGGCGGCATGTGTAACTTTTGAACCCCTGGGCGCAGTAGCAGCACAGCGATCCTAGGGACACCATGTGACATGAGCAAAGGTAGCATCACCGGTACAATGGTAACCTTTCTTCTTTGCATTTTATTAGGCCTTGCACATCAAAACTGTATTGTAAAAGGAAAGGGTATTAGGTTATGAGGATGAGCGCTGTAAATTTGCCCTTGCTAGTTCCGCGGTCGAGAGTTGGAGCGATTTGCTGCTCCATCTTGTTCATCAGGAATATCCGTGATCAAGACCTGATCCTGGCTTTCATTATCATCTATCAACAGCCGTCGACCATCATTGTTCCATCCAGTTGACCAAATGAAGCCATCTTCGTCAAATTCAGCTAAAATAGCCATTCCTTCACCGCCAAACATGCTTAGCAAGACTGGTAACAGAACTAAGCCATGCAAAGCTCCAAGGACGACGATGCATAAATCTACGTGCATATATTTTTAGCATACAGTCTGATGTGTGCGATCAATTTCCATACTTACACATTCTAAAGTAGTAAACCTCAAAGATCTTTGATCTAGTGAAAGCGAGCACGACAATGCCGGCGAATTTCGTCAATGTGATTCCACAAAAGACCTATCAAAATTGATAGCTTCATTGAGAAACTTGTTGTAATCCCTAGATGCCGGCACGAAAACTTACCGAACTTCCAACATCTACCATACTCTTTCCAGATCTTTCTTCGCGGCTGCCACTTGCAACCATAAATGCACGTGCAATGTGGCAACAAAACTCGACACTGATACCAATGCATGTTACGAGATTCACCAAACTGACTGCGTTGAGACTGACATTCCATACGGTCATGATGCCCATAACGTCTACCAATATCATGATGACGACTCCCATAACAATTATACCGGTTCTCAAGCTTCCTAGGAGGGTACTTGTAACGATGAAGATCGACAGGATAGCCAGGCCTAGCAGCTCATATGCCATGCTGACGATGTAAGAGTACTGCTCGAAAAAGATGTAAAATAGCGAGTACGGATAGATATCAAGGTCTAGCGACTCGCCAAGATCTTTCGCGATGCGGTGAGCTGAAGCGTAAGCAGCGATAAAATCTTGTTGAGTGCGTAGAGGAATGTGGAAGGTACGGAAATGCGACGTTTCGATCGTGACCCTCGTGTCGTTTGCAACAATTGCGTCCCCGTAAGCTGCCTTGCCTCCCAGAGGACAGCTATCATCCGGAGACATATTGATCCAGAGATCGAAAAACTTGAAAAATTCCTTGCCCTCAGGAAGGTTTTCCATACTAACAGACCAGTCTGGTACGCAGTCCTCGCAATCGTCGTCCCAATCGAATTCGTCGCAAAGCTCCAGCTCGTTCCGTCTATAGAGACTTTCTAGTGGACCGAATGCACTTGAAAATGATGGTCGCTTTTTGAGGCGGCAGCATCCAACGCTCGGGTTCAGCCAGTATAGGTAATCATCCAGCCAGTTGCTCGTGGGCTCTCCAATGTAAGACACTTCAGGCCGTTTTCGCTCCTGCTCCAATACATTGGCTAGGGACATTTCATTGCATGCTGAGAACCGTCCACAAACTTTCTTCTGCGAGTCCCGATCAGTCAGGTTAGCATTCCGTATGACAAAGTATACTGGTGGCCCGATGTTGAGATATTTATCGAGATCGTTGAAGTATGAGACGAGATAGGAGTCGGAAGGAAGAGCAATTCTCTGATCCAATCCAAGCGGCAACTCTGGTACCATCGCCAACCCGAGCATAAAGAAGCCGAGGAAAACCAGACAAATTACGTAGCGCATCTTGCGGTTGAGGAAAGCTGGAACATAGTATATTCTGCAAAGCGATTCTAAGAAGCCTTCCTTCTCCGAGACTTCTGGAGCCCGAATTCGAACGCAAGGCACACAATCAATGCGTCCAGACTAATATCATTGCATGTTGGTATATCACTATATGCATTTTATCTAATCCACCTTACCTCTGTACGATGAGCATCAAGAGTCATGAACGACACAAAACAAGTGACTTGCAGTATAAAGTCCACAAAAATGGCAATGGACGCAACGGTCGCAAAGCTGCTAACTGCAGGCATCGTAACCAGGGTGCCTAGTCCAAACGCAATGGTTTCGCTAAGACTACTTAGCAGTATACTGGGACCCATTTTTCCGAGAGTTTTGGCCACGCGTTCCTCTATGGATTCGTCAGGATCGAATTCTTGGCGCCTAGAATACTCGTGAGAGAGTATAAAAATGTTGTCTACACCGACTGCCAAGACAAGGAATGGTATCACTTCGGCGATAATAAGAGTGATCTTCTTGCCCGTCATTGAAAACAAGCCGACAGCCGAGGACACAGAGAAGATGACGATCAATATTCCACTGATACCCAAGCCAAACTTGGAGTCAATGACCATACGGCGAGGATTCAAAGATTGGAATCGTCCGAGGGCAATGGACGCGTAGACGAACATGACCAGATAGCTTATTGCTACGGTCAATGCGTCTGTGTTAGATGACTTGTTCAGCTCCGTTTCAAGAGAGCTCTACAGTCTCTTTGTAAGTAATTTGCTCCTATCAGCAGATAATCCAGAGAAACTCACCTCTGTAGAGTAGCTAATGCGTACTCCTTCCCATTCAGGACGCTCGTTTACAGTTGATAATATCTTGTGAAGCAGCGACTTCTCCCACTCTTCTGCCTTGAGAATTTCCGACTCATCCAGCGAGTTTTTCAGCACAAAGGTGACGACAAATGCTCTTGCAGACAGATAATCATTGTCTTTGTATCCTCCCAAAATCATTTGTGGTTTTAGAGGCTGTTGGAATTCTGGCAGGCACGTAACAGGCTCTTCTGTGCAACCGAGGAGATACGATTTCCATGTTTCAGGGTCGAAGTTGTCAATATCGCTCTCCCAATACCCAGTGACTGATTGTACTATGCAGGCATCGCCATTCGGGTGGAAACATACATCTTGCAGCCGGTATTCATGCGTATCGGTCTTCATGGATCGTATCTCGTCCTCGAGCTTAAATAAGCTTTGCAGTCGTTCCATTGATGCAATCGGTTCTGACTGCTCGCTGACGAGGAAGAGCTGCGTTGTACGATAAAACGGCGAGAAATTCGCGTCAAAGTGGTTCTTCTCAGCTAACGCACGCGAAGATGGTGATACCCAAAGATTGATTGGATCTCTTTCAATGGAGAATCGATACCAGCCTGACGAACAGAGCGTTACGAAGAGCAGTCCTAAAATAATGACAGACCACGGATGGCGAGCACAAATGAGTCCCTGGCGATAGAACCAACTCTGTATCTTGGAATTTAACCAATATCGGCGTGGGGTGTGGTCAGGATCTAGCAAATGGTCGTCGAGAGCTTCGTCCTGATCGTCCGTGAGCGCAACACGTTCATACAGTCCGCGTGATTCCTCTGGTTCGATATCCAGTTCAGTATACTTTTGGACCCAATGGATAAGATGCCGACTGCGCAGTAACACCAAACCAAGAACAAATACGAGCACCAAGCCATACGTCATGATCATTGCAAAAGTCCAGCACTTGAGCTTGCCGACGTAGCAGTCAGGTTCTTGCTCGCGAGTTGGTGGCAACGTTGGACACACAGCCTCGCAATCGACGCAGGAGCATCGATACGCAGGATCAGAATCATTGCATGATTTCCCGACAGCGTTGTAACGTTCCAATGCATCACCTAGCTCGAGTGGCGGGAAGTCGATTTGAAAAGGACTACCGAGTCCTGGTCGTTCTTTACCCATATAAGTGAGCATATCATGCCAGTTATCTGCTCCGCCGCCGATGAAATCCATAGCATATCCGTTGCTGGATCCAAACTTGATATCTTTGCAGCTGTCGTAGAATTGCGACCCAAATTTGTCACCGACCCAAAAATCTGTCGAGTCAACAACCATTGTACCGCTGCTATTATACAAGCTGGTAACGTTGACAAACGCAGACTGATTGGGTGAACAGGTGAACGAGCACCAGAACTGCATAAAGTTCGCCCAGCATGCAGGACACGACGCGATAATCGGTTCTGCTTTTTGCACTTGATCGACAAGTTGTGTAAGTTGTTCTTCCTCGCAACAGACAGGTCCAGAAGCATATTCAGGACCACAGGTGTCGACTAGCAGCTTTCGAAAGGAAGCAGTCTCAGGTTCCACGGCCGGTTCGTTGTACGGACAGTTGAGGGGAATAAATCCGCGCGAGCCACATTGACCACGCATTGCGCAATAGCCCTCTTTGTGAATCTTTGTAATTGGGTCTGACAGAGCTTGCGATGCACATAGCACCAGTGTGTAAAGTAACAGACGATATATGTTGGGAGGCATGAACGTCAGGTAGAAAGGCGCTGCTGCAACGCCTCTTCTCCGTCATCCGATTAATGCAACGACGTTCCAAATCTGGAAATGCAGTAAAGCGGAAGAATGATCACACCTTGCTTGGTTGTTACATTGGAGGTTTAATCTCTACCTCTCATATGATATTAAAGCTTTTCTTTAACGCATACCACTGTATATTGCGGACATGTAGTCCAAGTACCAAGAGAGGAGCAATTGAACGCTCGCTGTGACGTGAGAATCAATAATTATCATCAGTGGCAACAGTAGATCTAATCTCATGCACTCCACACAAGTTAAATAATACCGTGGTTCTGGAAGAGAAAGACACGTTTTGAAAAAAAATGGATGTTTGTCAGTTTAAAATATTTTATTCACAACATTGATGTACCGCTATCTGCGAACCCATCGGTGCAGCTCTAAAATGTTTTTGCTGAAGCTGTGCTACATAGCGTTTGGCAAGAGCTGCGAGATTGGACGCTGTCGCTACATCGATAAGCCATAGGTATCTATCCAGAGGATGTGCCATAGCAGAAAACTTGGACTGATCCTGTTACTGTTTTCATGTACATCGATCGACCATGTTCCCCTAGGCTGCAGCATGCCGATACAGGCCAATTATAGCTACGATACAAACGCAGCACTGATCTCCAAGAATGAATGTGACGTATGTAGATATTCAATACTAACTGTAAATAGCCACATGGGAAAGGGATTACACGTTAAATTTGTTCCCAGTGCTGCTATGCAAATTGGTAGTCATGTCGTATGCGTACCTGCATGATTTGATCAGAGCGTCCTCCTGTGAAGCACAAAGGCGCCAAAACCAAAATGACGTACAGTCTGCTCCTTAGAAGTGAGCGCACGTCTTCTCCTGAATGGAACGTCGTGTATACAGGTACGAAGGCGCTCATCGCTGTATTCTCCAGCAGACGGTAGAAAGATGATACAAGTTGATACTTTTTGAAATATACGCGAACAAATCATTTATGTAAATTGAAATAAAGGGTATCAAATGTTTCTAAGTTGTACATGAAAAGAAAGAGGAAAAGAGGTAGATATGCAAAAGATAGTGTAGTGATATTATAATGAGGATGGAGCTGCGGATGATGTAGACTGTAATAAAGTGGGCACGGTGTCTTTTTCTTCAGGAGATTGTTGCTCAACTACTGAAGATTGCTGTGCAGTTCTTGACGCCAGCAGTTGCTGCGGGGGTTGGATGGCGGCCAACTGCTGCAAGACAGCTAATGCGCGCTCACCCATGGATCTCAATTGTTCAAGCTGCAGACACGCATGAATGTGCACGAGGTCCTGTCCGATCCCCTGCAGGATTTGGCTATCCTGGCGATAGCGTAGCCGAGCATTGTTAGCGACGTTCTCGTAGAATTGATAGCCTACGCGGCAAAGATGCATACACAGTTGCATTACGGAGACGGTTGTGAACGGTGCATTCTGGAATTGAGCTGACCCGCACTCAGTAAAAGTAGACAAAGCTGGCTCGACTTGCTGGTTCGCAACTTCCAAATCGTTATATCTTGCAAGATCAGCTGACCTATTGACTGGTCCCTGCTGGCTTTGCAGCGTCACGAAATTCCTTTTGGACTTGCTCAGAGTGCGACGCTTTTTAATAAGTCCAAATAACAGTGGCTGAAACGGCCATCGAGGCTTTAAAAGGTCGGTCCATTGCCATGGTGCTGGCGTGAAGCTCGGAAATGGTAGGTCGATGATAGGGATTGACGTGTTTGCATTGTCCGTTGGGTAGCTTATAAAGCGAGGAGGAGGTACTGAGTTACTTGTTGCCTGGTGAGCTTCGAGCCTGTACATGGCCCTGCTATCAATCACTTGTTGCTGCTCTTCATGGTCGCCGTCGTCTCCGCTGCTCTCGCTGTCGATTCGAGGAACAATCTCATTATCGCTTAGACTTCCGTCTGTTTTTGCCGCAAACAGCTGCTCTTGCACCCGTTCCAACCTACGAGCTAAACCCGTTGCTCGTGCTAACCGCGCCTGCGCCTCGATTTGTGATAAATTGTGGTGAGCATTCTGCATGAATAATGCGGCAAAGCGCTGGCAAATCTGGGTAACGGCGTCTATTTGACGACTATGGTTAAACTTGCTGCATTCAAACACGATCTGTCGTGAATGAAGGGATTTGAGGCCGAGTCCTAACTGAGCATAGTTCTGACGATCAACCGTAACGACGTACATTCCATCCAGAACTTCTCCTGATGCAAGCACAGATGTCACGATGCTCTCGACAGGATCAAGTTTCTTCCAGGCTTTCCGAAGAGAAGTGACATCCTCGACGAGTTGAGCGACTGCGACGTTTTCTTTGACTTTATCGTCGTAAATTTGGGTTGCCTTATTCCAGTCGCTTAGCAACTGCTGCGTTGCTGAATCAGTTAAGGGGCGAATATGCCGTTGCCGACAAGCTGCACCCAAGAGTTCCTCGAACTCGTATACGGTGTCGTAAAATGTTTGTCGTAAGCGATCGCTGTTAGGTCCACCGACGAGGCCGACTATGGGAGCAAACCGCTGTGCCTGCTGCACCGTTTGCCTTATTCGTTGCAGCTGTGGCGTGGTGGCGATGTGATGATCCACACAGAATTTTTGCTGAGCAGCCGAACAGAGAATATCGAGTATACCATTTAGTTCCTGGCACAGTTCGTCTACCGTTTCCATCTGGTAAGCGATCTCTCTTTTGACTGACTCCGAGAAACTAAACTAGATGCCCTGCACACAGATGGGGATGCTGTCGGATGATATAGCAACACTGGAGTATCGGAGGGTACTTTGGTGACAAGTAAGGTGAAGGACCGTGTTGGTTTTCGAGATACTGGAAGGAGAAAGGAGAAGAGAAGGGGGGATTTGTGCGAAACGTCTGAAAAGAAAACGGGCTTTTTTGTATCTACAAAAAGAATCTTGTCTACTGCACAATGCCCCAAAAAGGGTTGCTGGAACCTTTGAACTACCTTTTCAATCAGGAAATACAACTTAAAACAAACATCAACATAAATAAGGCAAGTTGTTTGGCCTGTTTACAATATACTTTATATTTGAGCCTTTTGTTGAAATAGACAAAAAAGAAGGCTTGTCGAATGGCGCAATCTCCTACGCGCCCAAATGTTGTATGTGGCGTTCTGCAGCCTTGTCTCGATTGCCTCAGAACAATGGTTCATGTTACACAAAAGTTAGCAAGCACATGCAGCTATTGAAGCTGTGCATCTACATCCTTTCCAATCAGCCAATCGCCGACAGTTAAAAGTTACCATGCAAACTGAAGGAAATGATATAGTTATCCGCATGAAATAAGACTTTATAGAGGAAAATTAACGCGTTGATATGGCTCACAGCAAAATATCACCTTGTTGGAACTGTTTCATCTAGCGCAGACTTCACCTGCGGTCATACTCGTACAACAGATAGACTAAGCAATATAAAGCGGTATCCCCGTAGCAGCCTGGAGGAACCCAAGAAGAATGGCCACCATGTACCTGTTTTGCTCTACGAGGAGCATAAAAAAGATGTTTAAACGTATATTGAAGTGAAGAGACCTTTGGGAGAATGACAATGAATATAGCAGCAACATAGGCTTCGGCCTATGACCTCAGACAAGTACAACCATCATTTACGCGTCGTTGCAGCATGCCTTCCAGCAACGACACCGAAAAGTTGCGGTATGCAGACACTTATGCAAGTTTTCAGAGCCGCATTGCTTACGACGAGACATTGTTATAAATGGCATAAAAATTCACATTGCAACTTTTGATTGACACTTATAAGTCAACGTTGCGTTCTGCATAGGAGATAATGTGAGCAAAATTCTTGATTATAGTGCTCGAAAGTAGAACAACGAAAATGAAAACCAAGTCTGGATCCCCGCGCTTTTGGCGGCAATTCCCCCGTCTTTCTTCGACTCTGCCATGGCGCCATTGCCACCCAAAGATTCTGGAGCATACCCAGAAGATCTCGAACTCACGCAAGTATATAGCTACCCTCTGTACTCTGCGACGTTTTCTAACTAGTCAAATAAAGTCTGTTGCAAATTGTGCATCGCCATGGTACGATATTTCTCGTGCTGCCAGCTCGCGTGCAGCAGAGAGAGAACTGAATGGATATTTTAGGCGAGCGAACACCCGTCCGCAAAAGACTGGAGAAGCTTTTCCCAGCTGTATGGAATATGTGCGATGCCAACGCCCAAATGGTTGCAACCATCGTAACGCAGCAGCAAACAATGGACTTTGTACCGCTGCAGCGACTCGTCGATGGAGAAGAGGCTCCAAACAAGAAACAAGTGACTTTTGAGCCAGGCGCTTGGTAATATTAATGTCTGCTTCTTTATTTGATGATATATTTACAGAATATTTACATTGAATAGCTACTATGGCCAGCTTACTACCTTGGGTCGCAAAAGTCTAGCTGCGCTAGGTGCACGCCTACGTGAAATTTATGTTGATAGGTCAGTGCTCTCATGCTTATGTAAACATCATCCTAAAAATTGATCAAACCCCCTAGATTGAAATTTTTGCCTGAAATCTTTGATGACAAGACTGTTTACATCCGTAGCACCGATTATACGTGCGTAAGAAGCTAAATGATACACGTCAACGCAGTACTGATTTATACATGACTTTCAGACGTACCATGGAGTCCGTTCAGCAACTCATTGCTGGTGGATTGTATCCGCAAGGCAAACGTGGAGACGACTTTACCCTCAAAATTAGAACCAGGTAAGGTCTGCTCTCTACGCCAAAATTCGACATTCACACACTGAAGGCATCAACTGAAGAGATCATCGAGTGGAAAATCTATTCCCCAATCCAAACTGCTATCGTTTGCGCCAGTTAGCAAAGGAATCCCGCCAGGAAGTTGCAGAACTTTGCAAGGATAAATTTGCATCATTGAGCGAACGCTTGAAGAATTACGTAGACAGTGTTTCCTTGGACAGTCATCCGTCCGCTAACGGCATTTTAGGCAAGTACAATTAATTTAATAGCTGCGATGAATTGGATTCAATTAATCATACTGCTTTCACTCCTTTTAGACACTTTGGTAGCCGCTGAAGCACATGGTTTCAAACTGCCTGCCGATATCGATGATCAGGTGCTCCGAGATCTGGAAGATACCGTCGTGCTGGAATGGTTCCACGGAGCCATGACAAACCACGAACAGCGACGACTAACAATGGGGAGTCTTGCGGGCGATATCCGAAACAGGATGGTAGAGCGCGCTGACGGTACTGACTCCAAGACTGGCGGTAACGAACGAAAACTGTATATCTACTCAGGCCACGATACGTAAGAAAATTGGAATCAATGAGAGTGCGTGAGAATTCTGTCCTAAAATATCATTGATAGAACGGTTGCACCAATGTTGATTATCTTGGGAGCTTACGACAAGAGGTTAGCAGGATTTGCGTATTGTAGAACTCCTGGAAATTGGTACTTACGGCAGCGTGCTTCGTAGATGGCCGCCGTTTGGAAGCGCAATCATCTTTGAGCTGTTTAAGCAAAAGAAGAACGAGAACAAGTCATTTTGGGCGAGTCTCTTTGGAAGTGAAAAGACCGAACACTATGTACGAGTGCGATATAATGACAAGATTCTGGAGCTGCCAGGATGTGCCGCCCAGGGTGATCACCACGTCAACGGAGACAAGACTTTGTGTACCTTGGAAGCATTTAAGAAGATTGTTAAAGACGTTGTACCAGATAATTGGGCCGAAGAATGCCGTGCCAAATAAATTAGCTTTGTATACATGTTCGCTAAGACTAACCCACAATCGAGGTTAATTTTGCATAATTCTGGTAGTCATTCCTCAGTTTATTCATATAGAAACTCAAGAATAATTGATAGTAGTGTTTGGTAGATGTGATCTTTGCGTGTGTGTATGCGGAAAATCCGAAGTTGCACAAGATGCGCAAACCGATTTCCTCGTGAAAATGAAACGGGGCGGAGCAACATTGAAAGTGTGTGCACATGGATGTGGAGGAGCCGCCTGCAAGCTTCTCGTTCCCTTTCCCCGCTTTTTGCTTTTGTCTTCCCGCCCTCTGTTGGTGTCTCAATGAACTTTACACAGCAGCATCACCGGGATGCAGCGGCTGCGTCGTCATCGACCGTAAACCCTGTGCCTTCGTACTCTGCTACCGACTGGTCGTTTTCCAACCTTGAGAACTCTTCCAGTTACACCCGCGATGCGCCACTGCAGGAACCTGTACCTTTCGAAGGTAAATGACTGCTTGTCATTGCTGCTCATTGGCACGCCGTAGCAAACTAATTGCTCGAAAGATTTCCAGTTTAGCTTTGGTTTAGACCCAAACTTTGCGATACCTGTCCCGCTTGACGTACCGCCGATGCCTGTACCTGACAATACACTGTTTGATCCGTCTATCCTACAAAATCTTGATATCCCGGCCAACTCGGTACCAACAACGGGCAGCGCTCTCTTGAATGAAGATGATCAAAAAGCTTTTTCCCAATTTCTGGATACTCTGATTACGGACCAGGATATGTCTCTTGATCAACTTCCTACTCAGTTTTCAAGCTTATACGAGAGTCAGCCGCCGCCGCCCATGCAGACTGCATATAACGTGGATGAAGATGATGAAGAGCGACGGCGAAACTCGATTTTGCGCTCGCTCGATGAGCAAAAACGTATGCATCAGAGATTCAACAATACGTACACCGGCGATCTTCGCTACTCACAGCCGCCCAAAACACCTTACCCACCTTCACAATACCCTTCTTCCGATCAATGGATCTCGTCCTCATCCGCAAATACTCCAATCCCGTCATCTACGTACAATTCCGGTGTAATTTATTTGCAGAAAAGCGATGCTGTCACGCCGGCATACTTGAATCATCATGGCACCACCACTAGCAACAGCGACAGCAGTAACCACAAGAAACGGCCATATGACCGCGAAGATATTTCTCAACCGCGACCACCAGCGCGGAAAAGCCAGAAGGTCGAAAAAGCAACGACGATGCGTCGCAAACCTCACCGAGAATTATTGACAGAAGAAGAGAAACGAGCAAACCACATTGCATCAGAGCAGAAACGACGAAGCACCATTCGATCTGGTTTCAAAGAATTGACGGATATCATACCGACGCTCAAAAATATCAACAATAGCAAAAGCACAGTCCTTTTCAAAGCTGTTGAATTTATCAAGTATCTGGAAAAGCGTAACAAAACATTGCGGGAGAAAGTCAAATCGTTGGAGGTACGGGTCCAAGTGGAAGGCAGAATTCGCAGTATGCAGCGATTGGACGTGGACCGAATCACGAGGAATGGCGGTGGCAGCAGCAGCGGCAGCAGCGGCGGTAGCAGCAACAGCAACAGCATCGATGCCGGAGAGAATGCAGCGCCGTCCAAAGACTCTGGCAACGCCGACAAGAGTATGGCAGCTGCACTGATGATGCATCGCGCCAACGAAGAAGCAATGCAGCGTATCAGAGAGGAATTACAATTGAAGAGCGAATTCTATGCACAGCAGCCTGCGACACCCACACCGCGAGCTGCCCGAGGGTTCCGACCGTTACATGAAGAAAGCGATGCACGGGCAGGCGGCTACGGTCCACTACCAATGTACAGTAGCAAGAGCAGAAGCAGCAGTCCGAGTCGTCAAAGTTACCAGCACGATAGTAAACGCCAAGGTACCAAAAAACCATCATCATCATCAGTGGATGTGGAAGTGGGGGGAGGAGAAGAACCGCTCAAGGCAACGATATCTGCATAAACAAAAAATAGGAATTTTTTTACGTAAATTTCAATTGTGTCTAAAATATGCCCACATTCACTTCCTGTTTTCCATTTCTTTCTTGTCCATGTTTCTGCTCTATTTTCTGTACTCCTTTATATTTCTCAACAACATTGTGGCAGCAAAGCTTTCGGAGCACGGTCTTGAATTATGCAGAAAGAGCTCTCACATTGGTGTCGGATACGAAATGTGTAAAGATTACGGCGTTGCTGGTAGCAACTTGGCGTGTGTGTGTCAGGAGAACCTGCCTGTCTGCTTTTCAAGTGACTGGAAGGATCCGGAGCAAGTCGAAGTATGCGACCGAGAAACGTACCAAGCATGCACAACCGTCTGTGGATCATCTGTGATCGCTGTAAAGTGCGATGGTAGACACATTGATAGCTGCATAGCTTTCAGACGCTCACGTCGCAGAGGAACTCCTGTGTAAATTTGCGCCTGTATTTGAAAAAGAATATTGTTTGCTAAATGATTTATGTATTTCCTTGCCTTGTATTTTCTTTCCATGATTTACACAATTTGTTGCTATTATCAATACACGAGAATATATCCGTCTGCACTTTCAAAATGAAACTAAAATGGAAATATTGCATTCGTAAACTACATATGATCTAGTATTTTTATCGTAAGCGTATAAACTGGTCATCGGCCTGAGATCGTGTTTGGAAAATGGCTGCCTTGGCTTCTTATTCCAATTTGTATATACAGTCATTTTTCCAAGAACAGTAACTACAGCAATTCCGGTTTAGAAAGTAAAGAATCAACAATCTTTCCACGAGTAATTTCTTTCCATTGATATAAACATAAATACTTTATGCTATGTATGACTCCATATACTTGTAATAATGATAAACAGCAGCCTCGAGCAACAAATGCATGCTTCCAGAAATGGCAATTTTTAAGATTTTCACTGCAATGTATTGTACAGTTTTAATTGATAATTTACATTTAATGCTTGTCCATGACTGCAGCGGCTACGGATCCAAGAGTCTGACGAATGTATTCACGTTCCACATCGTGACCTGGGAACCATGCATAAGTATATCCGAGCTACAAGAAATTTGAAACAATCTTCATTGCGTATACTTACTATCTTCGACCTCGCCCCATCGATCGATTTGGGAGTTCATTTCTACATGTGCGGCCTGCGCAGCTTGTTCTACGGTCACTGCACCCTTGACGAGCGCCAATCCGATCAAAAAACTCTTTGAACTCATAACGGCTTTTTCAAGCGCTGCAAGCTGCATGGGATCCATTTCCTGCACGATCGATCGAAGCTTATCTCTAGTCTCCTTGGGTTGGCGCACAGCAAAGATGCCGTTGGTTGTGTTAATTTGGACATTGTAGGTCTTACTCGCCCAGTCAATTAACGGCTTCCAATGCGCATCCTGAAGTTTCGTCAAGGTCTCCGGGTAATCTTCGTGGTAGCACGTAGCATCGGTATCGAAATATGTCATGAGCTTGTCGATCACTTGCTCCCGCACACTGGCATCCTCTGCTGTTTTCAGGTCTAAGGCATCGTATGCTCTTGCAATAATTGAAGTCTGCATATTTGTATAAGATCTTGGTCCTTTTTATACATCAGGTACAGCGGCTTCTATTGCTTACCAAAGGCAGCGAGTGCGCTTTCAATGTTTCTGTTTGTTGTTCCCACTCTGCTGCAGTCAAGTATGCCAGGGGTCGCTGCGATGCAGGGAAGCGAACAATGTGGCGACCACCGGGTGTTCTCAAGTTGCGCTTGTCGAGCATAACAGTGCAACCGTCTACCGTGACTCTCAGTAAAAACTCTACAGCATAGCGATGGTATATATGCATACCCTGATCTTCCTTGACCCACGCTTGCTTCCAGAATCGTTTCATTGTCCTTTCAGCACCTACGATCCAACGTGAGTGACTGAAGATCTGTCAGTGTGTGAACAACATACGTTTGGCAGCAGCTTCGGCCTTTGCGTCATCAAGTGCTTCGTTGCGTATGGCAACCGAGGTACTGAAGGTACGGGAAGTCCGTGGAAACAGGAATCGAGCTAGTGATCTCGTTGTCATTATTATGTTGACAGGTGCACCTGGTGGAGGACGAACAAATTTCGGATACAAGTCCGGTAGCGTAGCACTCACTCAGCCCTACCAAATCAAATGTCTGTCTCCACAGTCGACTGGTTTCTGACTAAAAACCCAATTCAAAGAATATATAAAGCTAAACCGCCAATACACTAAGATATGAATAGTAATAATATATCCGCAATATTGCTGATTGATTGACATAATATTTAATACTTGTATGCTCGAGCGTCTGCCAGATACTCGATGACTTGATTTTGATACTGGAACATCGCTTTCTGGGAGCGAACGCAGCTATTGCATTGCATGAAAGAAGATGGGATGAGTGCGCGCAGAACCAGTCAGGGCGCAACCCTTGGGAATTTCAAATGCATGAACTGGCGCCTCTGAGAGGAAAACTCGGTTGCTAGGGGTGATTTCCGTCATTTTTGTAACTTGGATACAGCCACTGCACCATGTCGAAAGCTACATTTATTAAAAGTCATTGCCTCAACGACTTCTGCATTGCACATTACTATCATACATTCGGACTTGAGGACAGAGCTACAGCAGAGAGCGAATTACGCGATCTCATTCAAAAACTCTGCACAAACAAAAAGAAAGCAGTCAGAAAGTGGGCGAAGCGTATCCATGACAGCGGTTACCTGGTAATTATCTGAAAGCGGAGGAATTATCCATTTCACTTATACGATCCCATAGATTTTTACGGCTGCTTCTGCGGAAATCTATTGGAATAGCATCGCCAACCAAAAGGCAGCCTTATCCGTACAGTCTGGTGTGATTATCCATTTCACTTATACGATCCCATAGATTCCTACGGCTCCTTCTGCGGAAATCTATTGGAATAGCATCGCCAACCAAAAGGCAGCCTTATCCGTACAGTCTGGTGTGCTGTTGACCATGCCTGCCGTAATTGCCAATACAGGTAAGCAACTTAACTACTGCTATGTTATGATGGCTCTCTAAAAGCATGGTTATCAGGCGATGGTAAAAAGAAAAGAGTTTCAGAAGGCGTTGAGAGCGAGGTCCCCAAACGCCAGAAAAAGGATAACGACGCCAGGTCCGGAAATGAAGAATGTGGCGTTGGAGGCGAAGAGGATATCTGGGCAGAATGGACCAGATACATGGCCGATGGTCAAGCTGATGGAAGCTTCCACAAACATAGGTTGTTATGCACAGAATTTGCTTTACCAGAATTAGTTGTTCATTTTTCCAGTAGTCCTGAGCAACATGGCGTGATTTGGTGCGGTAGAAAAATCAAGCAAAGACCGCAAAGCCCAAAATTGCCACCATACAAAACATTCGACACGAACGCCATTGAGTTCCAGCCACAAGACGAGGACACGATTCTTAAAGCGGTACGTCCCTATCTAATGTTACTTCCCGTATTACTTCGTGGAGGTATATAAATTGCTTTTCCAGCCAAGTTTGAAAAGTATGCGCTCAGCACTGGCTAAAATGAACCCAGAAGATAATCCCGAACTAGAAATGTTCAAGGATATATCTGAGCATATGTAGGTAATTACAATCCTGGGCTGTTCATGAGACTAATCCATAGTATAGTGTAAAATTCATATATAGCAATGTTGTGGACCTCTTACATTCAGAGGTCACATACAACTACTACTGCATATGGCCATGCCTTCAGAAATGTGCAGAGCTAGTGTCAGAAACTGCAAATATCTGCACGATGTTCTCCCCCGGCGAGGAAGTGCTAGAAGCCATGCAGCGAAAGAATTGCAAGAAATATGCCAAGTATTTGGCGGACGGCGTAATTAGATTACCCGATATTGGGAACCTCGAAGTTGTCTTGCTGGAAACTTCGCAGGCTTACTCTATGGCAACCGAAACAAAAAAAAGTTTCGATCTGCACAAAGCAACGTTTGGACTGCTTGCCATGCTGCGTGCAATTGCCGTCTTGTTCCCAAAAGGAACCTTCAATACTTTTCGGCAATTGAGACTCTTCTTCGTACATCCCGCGCGTAAGATTCGTTACAGCATACTAATAATTATTGCCTGAATTCAACTTAACTCTACTTCCTTCTGCTTAGAAACTTCCGTCCGCCTGTGGAGTATCAGCTGTCCGTCCAAAGACACATTCGTGATGGTGTGTGAAGAAAGAGTAGCTGTTCCGGTGGATTTCAGGTACAAGGAGAAGCAGCTTAAACAGTTCGTAAGCCTTTGGATCCACCTTTCCGTAAGTAATAATATTTCTTTTCACGAAATCTTACTCACCATACCTTCAGCGCGGACTACTAGACACCTGCAGCATTTTGCAGAGGTTACGAAGCGAGCAAAGTGCGGGTGCAAGTGAGATCAAGCTGACGGATATCGTCAAGCCAAGAATTACGAAAATAAGTGAGCATGCGCATGCTGGCGCACTGAAAGATGATGGCGCCGAAAGCCAAGACTCATCTCCCGATGCATCGCCAGAGCATCCTTAGAATTTATAATTCATAAACATATAATATCAGTTTACATTTCACAGTAAGAGTCTCAAACTCGAGAAAATTACGAGAGCAGCAATGCCTCGCAGTTCTTGAAAATTGGTGGGTCCTCAAATCATTATATGCTCCCTTTGCCATCTGTATTGACTGAGATTTCCGATTAAAAATTGTTGCTTCTGCTATTATTTCTAAGACTGAGCACCTTCTTGGTCATATACGATCCATGTTATGTGATTAACTGCTGTATATATTCTTGAGCGCTGTATACTCGGCGATTGAGGCAGATAGACCTAGTATGTAACGACGCTATTTCATACATGCAGCGTTATGAAGATTGTAAAGGCTAACGCGTAATGTTTCTGTGGAAAAAGACAGAGTCTGGTGGATGGTGGTTGAATTTGGGTTCGCGGTGTCTGGGGAAGTTCCAGACTATATAAGATTTCAATCCCACGCAACTCGCTTTGCTTATGCTGTTTCTCACCGTTGAAAGCTCAGGAAGTAAGTTTATATTTGCTTTTAGCTAAAGGGATCGCTTGCATACTTACCCTATGAAATCTACGACTATACTTCAGTCTGCTGAACATTGGTTCCTCATTGTAGGCAAAATTTCCCCGATCACTGCATATGCATCTTACGCTTGTTTGGTTATCATTCCCAGTTGCATCTATGATGTCTACCACGAACTGTATGGTCATCAGCAAGGTCCAGGCTTCTTCAAGGTGGTGGTGTCTGTCCTGTCTCTTCCCTTGAGGAACTGTATGGT